>NC_034602.1:29045054-29125883 GCF_900095145.1 Mus pahari
AGAGAGAGACAGACAGAGAGAGACAGACAGAGAGAGACAGAGACAGAGACAGAGACAGAGAAGAGAGTGAGTACTTGGCCATACCTTCCATCTCCCTTCCTAATTGACTCTTTTGCAGCAGGGACAGGGCTGTATGTAGTCTCTACCTATGGGTAGGCTGCCCGTGCTGCACCTTACAACCAGGGATGGGGTGGAGTGGGTAGTGGTGAGCAGAGGGACGGAGCCAGATCTGCAGTGGGCAGAAGGTGTAGACGGCTACAGAATAATGTTGGAATTGGATATGACCCGATGGAGTGTTTAGCCAGGGCAAGATGCATTTTTCATCCTGTTATTGTTGGAGTTCAAATTCTTTAAAAACCATCACAAGGAACGAGAAGCCAAAAGCTGCTGCTCCTTTCTAGACCTATTAAATGAACAATGTCATTTCCAGAGGTCTTTGTAGGCATCTTCATTCCGTAGAATCTGTGCAGTGTGACAGCACCAGAGAGGACTGGGAATGGAGATCCTGGGATGCTGCAGGAGCCTCTCTGCTCAGTGACCTGACCTCTGTCACCAAGTACAGAGATGCTAGCTAACCACTGGGGACATGTAGCGAGGCATGGTATTGCTGGTGGAATGTGAGTTGTATCCTAAAAGCTACGGTGTTGAAGGATTGGTTGCCTGATAGAGCCAAGGTTAGAGGGATTTGGCCAAGCAGTTGACTCTCATGCGCTCTCCCTTCTGAAGGATCCGTTGATGTCATAATTTGACAGCCTCATGGGAGCTGAGGGAAGAACTAGGTGGGGCCCAGTTGGGAGAAACAGGTCACTGAGACATGCTCTTGAAGGATGGCTCTGGCTCCTTCCTCTTCTCATCTGTCTGCTTCCTGGCCACCACAGGATGAGCAGCTGGTTGATACCACACCCTTCCTCCATGATAATCTTCATTATCATGGGAACAACAACCAGCCAAGCATGGCCTGGACCCTCTGAGAGCCTGAGTTGAGAGAAACCCTCCCCCTTCACGACTCTCATGTGTCTGTCACACTGACAAGTAACTAACATTCAAAATTCACCTGAGGCAGGAGACTGACATCTGAGGGAAGATTGATTCCTGGTCTATCAGAAAGTGATTCAGCATAGACAGTCTGTCCTGAAGGACGAGGACAATGGTTCCAAGAGTCCTTGGTCCTCTGTGTACATAGTACTATGGGGCCCTGGCCCACGACCTCAGCAGGTCAGGGACCATGGAAGGTGTTAGAGTTAGAAGTCCCAAACCAGGGCTCCCAGCATAGGCCACATATGGCCATAGGGTTTGCTGGGTCTGCATGAGGCTGCTAAATTCGGCCCCAATCTAGCCCCACTGGAGTCCTCATAAAAAGAAAAGGTTCAGGACAAACACATCGAGGCCATGGGGCCCCTGAGAAGGTGTCTCTGCAAGGCAAGGAGAGAGGCCTCAGTAGGAAGCAGCCCACCTCCCCGTGACTCTTGGACTTCTGGTCTCCAGGCTTTGGGCTGATAATTCTTGAAGTTTCTGTTCCCAGCCTGAGGCTCTTTACCACAACAGAGACGGGCAAGCCTAGGAATACCTTAGCAGCCTGGAACTCCGCTTGGTTTGGGCCATGCACCCACTTCTTCTAATACCACAGGTTGGCTCCATCGCCTGCACACCCTGCACACACACCCTTCTCCATGCAACGTACCTAGAACCTCAGACTCCAGCTGCATCAGGCTATAGGTATCCCCCACTGGACAGTGAGATAAGTATCTCTGCCCCTAACAACAAACATAAGAAGGCAGATTTTATCCAATAGTTTCAATGTACCAGCATACAGAAAGGAAGGGTCCATCCAGTCTGAACTGGTTTGAGGTACTTATGCAGTAAGGCAAACTGCATCTTCAAGTGAACTTTAAGGGAGAATCCCCTATGCATTACCATGGAACCAACAAAACCAGCCTGTGCCTGTGCATACACACTTGGGCATACCTCATGATTAAGATCAGATGTATTACAGGAAGGAGTATGAGCAGTGGGAAAAAGGAATATATGAGCCAATCTTTGTATCAAAGCAGAGAACCACCTAAGCTATGCCCCTTGGTAACCAAATTCTCCTCTTTAGGGTCACAGATGGAATCCACGGGAATGACACACCCTTGAGTGGCCTCACATGGCCTGCTTGTTGCTCTTTGGTGTGTCGCTCCCTCTGCTAGTGCTTTTCCTGACTAGTCACCGGGCTGCTTCTGCAAATCTGTGAGCTTTCTCTTCAGTACCCAACCTCCTGCCCATGGGTAACACAACCACCCAGGCAGACTGACACCTCAGAGCCCTGGCTATCTTACTGGCCCTCGGCATCTATCTGCAGTCACAGTGATGGCAGTAATAGCCACACTTTTATAGATACCCTCACACACCCACACGCAGGCAGCCTCCCAGCTTGTCTGGCTGGCCTACCAGGCTAAGACAGCACTGCTCACCAAGCTGTGACACCAAGCTCAGCCCTGGGAACAAGGGTCCTTTGTCCATAGCAGGAACCCAGCAGCCTCCTGCCAGCTGCTGGCTTCTGATGTGTCTGGTCTGTATTTATGTGCCTTCTTCCTGACATGCCTAGCTGAAGAGATGCCTGCAGACCCCCTACTGTGAGGAGAGTTTCCTTCCCTGCCTCCCTCCAAGTGCTGGTGTTCTCCACAGCTCCTGGCCAGACCCCACCCCTGGTCTGCTTGCCACTCTCCCTGGGTGACCCCATGAGAGCTCTGTGAGAGCTAAAGCTGTCCCCTCCCTCAGCCCCTGCCACCCAGCTTCTTCCCCTCAGCCGACCTCTACCCCCAGCCCCCTCTCACTCTGTTGAATGCGAGACATCTACACAGAGGATGCACAGAGCCACACAGTTCACAGTCTCCAGAGTATGGTGTACCCTATAGTGAAAGACTGTCCTCTTGGTCCTTCTAGTCAGCGTTTGGCCCTGGGAAACAGTCTCCACAGATTGGCATTGCTGTCCTGTCTTGTGTTGATGTAGTGTACGGTCTAATCTTGCTCCTTCCCCCTGACTGTCCCGTGATGCCAGGTGGCAGAACTCTTGCTCCCTGGCTGTACCATCTCACAGCATACCCATAGGGTCTCAGATCTTCCCTTCTGCTGGTGGGTGTCAGGCCTCGTTCCCTTTGGGTCCTACTTCACAAACAATGCCGTATGAACCTATCAGGTCAGCCAGCACTTGGTCTCCCTGTTGGCCAGGCCTCAGTGTTCCATACATCAAGAAAATCTTTCCACACCAGTCGGCTTCCTCCTGTCACCTCTGCATCCTAAGTGTCATCCAGGATTACACCAACGTCTGAGCACACACCCCCCTCTTCATCCTCTCTATGGCAGCTCAGACCATCACTGTGTTTCTGGTGGTATTCCCCAAGGGTGGGCTGTGGGAGCACCTCCTCTTGTTGGTTAGCCACTGGGTGGCATCTTTGCTCTCATCTCTTGCTGTCCACTCCTCTGGCTGATTTCCTGTTCACACCCGTGCCTTTCCAAAGAGGGACTCTGCTCATCTCTGTCCTGTGCATCCCAGGGCAGGGATCGAGGAAGCCAGCCACTATGGATGGAGCAACGGGTTCATCGTAATGTGATCCTCACATCTGGCTCAAGAAGGGCCATCCCTTCTTTAGTCGCTCCCTAGGTGAGGGGCTATGAGGCGACATTCTCCCCTGCCCTCAATGGGACCCAGTTTCCCTATTTACCAAATAAGGCATTTGCAGTCACAGCACTGGCACCAGCCATGTAGCTGCAGCCTTTTCAGCAAAGGGCTTCATTTTTCAAATCTTAAAATAAATGCTTCCCGTGAAATGGCAGAGTTGAGGCAAACAATCCCATACAGCTGTTCACACCAGACAGAAAAGCTTGTCATGGTGGACATTTTACTCCAAGGTTTTCCCTCAGTGACTTTTCCTAATCTTGTAGGGAAAAAAAAAAAAAAAAAAAAAAGGTGCTTGGTATGACAGGGACTTGTGCCAACCCTTTTCTTTGCAACACAAAGAGCTTCTCCAAGGTTAAGTGTCTTACTTAGCGTTTCTATCGCTGTGAAGAGACAGGACCACAGCTACTCTTATAAAGGAAAGCATTTTCTTGGGGCTTATCGTTTCAGAGGTTAAATTCATTATCATGGTGGGAAGCATGGCAGCGTGCAGGCAAACAAAGCTGAGAGTTCTACATCTGGATCCACAGGCAGCGGGAAGAGTCACTAGGCCTGGCTTGAACATTTGATACCCAAAGCCCACCCCCAATGACAAAACTTCCTCCAGCAAGGCCACACCTCCTAAGAGTGCCACTCCCTGTGAGCCTACGCAAGCTTCGTTCATTCAAACCACCACGGTCCTCTACCCACTAGTGCATAAAATTCCACGCTACCTCCACTTTGAAAGCAGGGAGGGTGAAGCCGACGGTCTCAACCCTTGTCTCCCATGACCAGATTTGAATAAACCTCCTCCACCCACCTCTGTCTCAGAGTTTGTTTCCGTTAGAGGCTGAGAGTCATAGGACCTTATGACTTGGCAACAGGACCCCGGAAACAATATTAAGCCCATGCTATAAGCTCAGTAGACTGTAGCTGCTGCAACTGTCATGTGGGAACAAAGTGGAGACAGACAGGTACAGGGAGGGACCCAAGAGCTGAAGAGGCAGACCTCACTCTTGATACAAGCTCAGGGTGGTAGACATCCTAGTGGGGACAGTTGGGTCTGTGGGCCCAGTACAGCCAGGTGCCTCATACAACTCTGGGTAAGGAGTCATTAAGGCCTGACCTGCCTCCATAGTATGACCAGGCCTATGGGCCAAGTACGGCTGGGGTTGCAGGCCAGCTATTGCTGGGTCTTCCTCCTCAATACAGCCATTCAGTCTTCCTGTCGAATACGACCTGGGTTGTGGGCTCAGCACCGCTACATGTGCCTCTTAATATGGACAGATCTTTCTACCTCATATCTTGAGTCGACAGGCCCTGCATAGGCAGATCAGCCACCCTGGCACATCTGTGTCTACTTGCCCAACACAACCAGGTCTGCAAGTCTAGTATGGTAAGATTTGAGGGTCCATTACATCCATGCCTGCCTACCTTGACCCTGCCTGTGGACCTTACACGGCTATGTATAGTTGCATAGCATGACCTGGCCTACTCTCCGGTACCAGGGTTTGCCTGTCTGATAGGGCTAGGTGCTAGGTGTGCAGGTCCAGAAAGGCTGTGTGCCTGCCAAGTATGGCTGGCTCTGCCTCTCCAGTTACTAGGTCTTCCTGCTTACTACAGTGAGGGTCCGCTCTGCAGGTCCAGTATGGCTGGATCTCCTGGGCCAGAATGGCCAGGTCTATTAATAAGGCTGGGCCTGCAGACCCGGTAAGATTGACTGGTATGGCTCTGTCTGCAGGGCTGGTGTGGCTTAGTGTAGCTTCCAGTCCAGCTTCCAGCTAGAGCTTCCTGCCGCATGCAGCTGCGTTTGTGGATCCAGTGCACCTGAGGCCCCTGCACAGCCGTGTAGTCTTGCTTAGTTTGGCTTAGTGTATAGGTTCTGTACAATTGTCATCTCTGTCTTCCCAGTACAGCGAAGTCTGCCTGCCAGTTACTGTTATGTCTGTGGGCACAGTACAGCCAGGCACACAGGTCCTGCATAACCAGCCTGGAGGCTTGGTACCTGGGGCTTGTTTATTGGATTGCCTGAGCCTGTAAAGGCTACTGGCATTTTGCAGGTTGGTGTTCTGTGTCTGGCCCAGGTGTGAGGCTGCTTGAACCAGCCTAGACAGAGCCCTGTGATTGGCTGTGCTTGTGGAGGTATTTAGAAGCTCCATCCCAAGTTTGTAAGTTGGATTGTGATATTGGGAGTTTCTCGAAACATCCTTTCTCTCAGCCTCCCAGCTGTTTTTCCTTAATACACATATGTGGGTGTATCTCTCTCTCTCTCTCTCTCTCTCTCTCTCTCTCTCTCTCTCTCTCTCTCTCTCTCATGCACACCCCAAACCAAAACAAGGGGCCAGGACTTAGACGCCTCCAGTTGCCTCACCCCTCACGCACTTGCCAACAGCTGCTCTGGGACACCTCAGCCAGAGAGCCCTGCCTCCCCTTGGCTTGACTTCACTGTGCAAAGGGTCAGGCCATGTCTGCCCTGGTTCTCATCAGGTCCTTCCCAAACAGAGCGGCAGCTGGGCCCGTTCAGACCCTTTACACAGGGTGTTCCTTACTTCCTTCCATCAGGCTGCTTCCTCTGTTTGCCCACTTCCTCCCCATCCTTGGCTGTTCCCTGGCCAACCTCCACTCTCAGCCTCCCTCCCCCTACCACCGATGCCTCTTGGGAGGCCCATTTTTCTACCTCGGACAGCTGTTGCTGTAGATGTGCCTGACCGCATCTCTTCTTTTCCTCTTTAACCAGAGTCTGTTGTGGTTCTTGAGGCTTAATAATGAGTTGGCAGATCCTGTCCTCTTCCTCCAGGGAGCCCTCCGGAGACACGTAGTAGTGGAGCCTCCCTATGTTCTGGTCAGAGGGCCCCTGGGTACCTGCCCTTTCTCTGACATTCACTGTGTGGCCACCAGCTCAAGATCCTCCCAGATCTGTCGGCTTGGATGTCCATCACCAGTCAGCCCCACCCCCACATCATGTTGGTTAATAGTGATTGCCGACCTGACAAGATCTAGAATCTTCCATGCAACAAGCCTTAGGACATACCGTTGAGGGATTTTCTTGGTTAAGTTATTTGAAACCAGAAGACACACCCTCAGGTGAGGGTGTCACCTTCTCCAGGTGGCCCAGAATAAGGAGATCAGATGGCAAAGCTTCTACGCCTTGCGCTGACTTTTTCTTACCTCACTGGAGTGTTTATCGACCCTGTTGCTACTGCCGCTGTATTCTTTCCTGACACCAAAGCCCAGTTATTTTGGCTGTTTGGCTTCCCACTGAGCACCAACAAGCAGTTCTCTAGGAATCTTCTAGGCTGTCAGCACCGGATTTGGACAACTGAGGCGTGCAGCCTGGACTGATAAAATGCCGGGTTCTCAGCCCCTCCACTGTGCAGCTATTTTTTGAGCTACCCAGCTCACCCCATGTATTCCAATCCAACAGATTCTCCTGTGTGTATTTCTATTCTATGGATTCCCTTCGCATGGAGAACCCTGACTAAAACTCACATGTTCCTTAGACCCATCCGTGCCTGGTATGGCCCTAATATAACTGACTCAAGAGCAATCCTGTTCTCATGGAGGCTTCAGCCCAGTGGGCAAGCAGTGAGATATAAGATAAGAACCAGTGAGTGGGCAAAGATATGGATTCGAGACCAGGCAGCTAAGGAAGCCAGTGGAGCAGTCCACCAACCTGCATGTTGGCTTAGAGCCATCTTCTAAAGGTCCAGCCCTCAAGGCCGAGGGATCACAGAAGAGAAGAGGCACCCAGTTCTGGAGCAATCGAAGGGACAGAGTGGCAGTGTTTAGATGAGACCACACCCAGGCTGCTCCCTCTCCTGTGGTGGATCCATCAGGTACCTGGGAGCACCTTTCAGGCCCTTCAGCTCCAGAATAGGTGACTTCTCACACCAGGCTGGATGAAACCCTTCTCCCAGCCTTTCCTGCCCTGACGCCTCTCGGACGCCTCCAACCTGCCTGTCAACCCCCGGTTGCATCCTCCCACCCCACACTGCCCAAGCCCAAGTCTGGTTTTTGCTTCTTGTCAACAGACCCACTGTGTCTTAAAGGGTAACAGGGTTACAGTTGGTGAGTCACTAAAGCATCCCAGTATGTCAGTCTTCAAAGGCCTGGTGTGTACCTTGTCCCCCAGCCAGAACTGGGCAGCAGGCTGTGCCCTTACCCTCTGTCTGCTGCCACAGAGCTGTTCATCATCAAAGGAAGCCAGGACAGGAACTCAAACAGGACAGGAACCTGGAGTCAGGAGCTGATGCAGAGGCCATGGAGGTCTGCTGCTCACTGGCCTGCTCTCCATAGCTTGCTCAGCCTTTCTTATAGAACCTAGGACCACCGACCCAGGGATGGCATCACCCATAATTGGCTGAGCGTGTCCCCATCAATCACTAATTAAGAAAATGCCTTACAGGCTTCTCTGCAGCCCAATCTTATGGAGCCATTGACTTAATTGAGGTTCCCTCCTCTCAGATGACTTTTACTTGTGTCGGGTTGCCATAAAACTGTCCGCTGCAGCATCTAAGACGGGGAGTTTTCTATTTCCTCTCTTCTCATCCAGACTCCTATCTCCCCACTCCTTCTCCAGGTGATTCCAGCCTAGGGGCCTCCTCCTCTAGGGAGGCCCTATGCCTCAATCTTTCTCTCAAGCTGACTTTGGCCTGCATATCTTTTCTGTAATATTCAATTTAACAAGGGTCTTGAGCACACAGTCCTGCCCAGGCTCTACTGTGAACTCCACTGAGGGGGACCTCTCCTTACTCGGGGACTTCCTCACTGCCACCAGACGTTCAGAAAGGACAGAGATCCGCCTGCTCTGGGTCATACTCCAGCTGCCTGGAGTGAGCTCAGTCAGATAACCTGGCTCCTGAATCTCCTGGCCTCAAGATGGCAGCCCTTGCCTGCCTTGCCTAGCCCCATGAGGCTCTGTCTGCCTGGCCCAAAGGCGAATGGTGTGTGAACTGCACTTTCCCCACTGAAGAGCTTCCTTTACAGGGAAGGAAACTGAGGCATAGGTGGTGTGCATAGTCCCTGCCTGCCACTGGAGGCACTGGCACACACCAAATCTAGCCCTGGTTGCAGCTGTCTCTTGGCTCCTGGCTCAGGCAGTGAGCCCAGACTATAACATCCCCACGAATCAGTTCCAGTGCAGGGTCCGACTTGGTATATCTGAGGGGTCAGCCTGAGAGAGACTCCTTTACAACAAGCTCTCAGGTGACACAAAGCTGCCAGACCTGGGACTCTACCCTGAAAAGCAAGGGTGGTCCAAGAAACACCCACCACAAGGATTTAAGAGCTGTATCCCTGACCCTTCAGCGACCAAGGCAGTCTGATGGAGACCAAGTCTGCCTCCAATTGGGTTTTTTCCCCATCCTCTTCCAAGAAAGGATTGGGCAGACAGAGAACAGTGCAAATATGAGATGCTTTCTTGTCAGTTCAGGATTAAGAACCTTAAACGGGACAAACCAATCAAAACAGACTGCCATGTGGGATTAAGTGGAGACGGTTTGAACTCTTGGGAGCAGTGGGATACCACCTTTGAGAAGTGTTACAGCTCAAAACTTGGGGGGCCTTGGGTGCCAAACAAGAGAGGTCCGTTGCAGAATAAGCCTGCAGTGGGTGATCTCCAGGTCTGGAGGCTGAAACAAATTCCCCTCCACAGCGCAAGTGTGTATAGTTACAGAGGCTTAGGCAGGCACGAGTACCTTCAACTTGAAGTAAGATCCAGTCCTGGAGGCTAACAGAAGTCTTGGGTGCTGGAGGGGGCTTGGGTTCACCTCTGGCGACTCTCATTTTCTCCTCTGTTGAATTCTGTGTCCTGTGCTCCTAAGCCCAGATTTATAGAGTACTAGCTGGACTCTAATTGGCTGAGTATGGGCACACAAATGGGTTGAAGAATAGGACCAATTAGGGAAGCCCTGAGATTCCCCCAAATTTGCTAAAAGTTGGTTCACAATCAGGTCTGGGGTCTGTCCCTACAGATATGAGTTACAGTGTTTCCTACCTGCCACATCCCTACATACCATGTCCCTCTTCCTTCAGTTCCTGCTTCCTTCAGACATGGATTTTTGTGTCTTTTGAGCTGCAGCAGCAATACTTATCATTCAGGGCTTGAACCTGCTGCCTGTCAGAAAGCTTTGTGTGTGTATGTGTATGTGTGTGTCGGGGGGCGGGGGGTAGGTAGGGTCATCTCCTAATACCACCAGGGTGTTAGGGAGCAGGGCTATGTTTGCAAGGGGAGGGTTCAGGCCAGAAGTGGGGCTTAGCAAGAAACTGCATCTGCCTGGGACTCAAGGAGAAAGTGGAGCTGTAGCTGCTGTCGGAACTGGGGAATCTGCCAGGAATACAAAGCCAAATGAAGATGGGCTGAGACAGGGCTCTGCCCCTCCCCCACACTCAGGGATGTTTGTTCCCACCAGGGGACAGGGGGACCAGAATGTTATCTTGTTCTCAGACTACCAATGGATCTTGGCCCTCATTCCTGCAGGCTTCAAGCAGAAAAACATCAGTGCTGGCTTCACATCTGGTTGAAGGCAGAACAAAGCCCCCTGCAGAAGGCTGGATGGCCAGCATATCCAGCCAGTGCAGCTGTGCAGGGCTGTGTGCAAAAGAAACACTTGGCCCATCCTGGGGACTCCCTTAGGATCCGTCGGTGGGGCCAGGCCAAGAAGCCAGAGCCAGGTCCTGCACCCTGTGTAGAGAAAGGTCCCAATCCCTTACCCAGGGCTCCCACCCCTAAACACTCAGGCTTCTCCCTTGGCTCTGGCATTACCCCATCCCTCCCAATACACACGTGTTTTCCTTTAGCTTGTTGTAAACTCTTAGTTGCTGTGCACCCATTCTGAGTCCTAATTCTTTTGTCTTTCAGATTTCTTAAATTGATTATACACACACACACACACACACACACACACACACACACACACACGAGTGTCTTGACTACATACATGTATACTACATGAGTGCCCAGTGCCCAGGGGGGGCACTAGAGGGCATTGGCTCTCCTAGAATGGTTGTGAGCCACCATGTGGGTGATGGGGATCAAAGCCAGACCCTTTGCAAGAGCAACAGTTGTCCCACACAGTTGAGCCATCCCTCCTGAACCTGAGGCCTGATTTTTTTTTTTTTTTTTTGCATGTCATCTCTTCAATCTAAGGAGTTACACAATCCACTGGCCAGACTGTCCTTCATCCACCCACTCTAATTTCCCATCTTGGGGACAACTCTCCCCTTTAAGATTGAGTTATTTGGGAGTTTGCTTTCATATTCCTGATAGCATCCTTGCATAACTGTCCATCAGGTTTACGACTTAGCATGTCGATGGCTTCCTTGATGGAGACCACGGCAACCTGTCCTTCCACACGTGCTCCTACCCACCTTACCCTACACTCGAGGACAAGCTGACCCCGTCACTTGCAGCAGAGCACAACACACTGTGGCTTATTCTCCTTTCTTAACTTTTTTAACTCCATGATGATCTTTACTTTTACTTAATTATGAATGAATTTGATTCTTAAAATTATTTTACAGTGCTGGTACTGGGGAATGAGTCTAGGGCCTTGTGCATGCTAGGGAAGTGCTCTACCAGTGAGCTAGACTCCAGCCCCTCCCTGAAGATATCAATTATACGTGCATGTTTAATGCAGATTTCACTCTGTCTGTTGCCTGAACCCCTGTAGACACAGAGTATGCTCTGCATTTTCCTTGGTCTTGGTGACTCTCTTGTTTTGGTGGAGCTCATCTGACTCCAGTAAAGGTTGGGAGAGGTGAGACAGCTGTAATCTGACCATGTCCGCACCCTAACCTCATGCTCAATGAACATTTGGGCTGGGTACAAAACTCTAGGACCCATTGTGTGCAGGAAACGGTAGGAGAGGCCAGTTGTGCGGGGTGAGGGGGTGGGGCTTTTATCCACCACCACCTCATAAGCATAGCTCGTGTAGCAACTGAGAAGTCCCTCCAACTCCCACCTCTTTATACTCGACCCCCCTCCAGCCAGCGAGTTGGCTCAGTGAGTAAAACCACGTGCCATGCAAGCCTGAAAACCTACTTAATCCCTAGAACCCACAGTGGATGTCTGAAAGTTACCCTTTGTTTTACACATGTGTGCTGTGGCACCCACATACTTACCCACACATACACACTCACACACACGTGATCTCACACACACTCACATGTACACAATTAGTGATGAATTAAATTTTAAAAATATTTTAAAATTGTATGCGTTGGTGTCAAGCTTCTCCCAAGCTCCAGGAATAAGGACTCTGAGACTCAATTATATTTACAGACACCTTGGCCGTAAGCTTTGGCTGTTTCCTGACTAGCTCATTATATATTATCCCATTTATTCTAATCTAAGTTCTGCCATGTGGCTGATTACTTCTGTTCCCATGCTTCTGAGCTCCTCCATGTTCCTGAACCAATCTCCAGCACCTGGCTCTCTCCCAGAATCCTTTCTGCCTGCCACCTTCTATTCTACCTTTTCTTATGGGCCATAGTTTTTATTATTATTATTATTATTATTATTATTATTAACAGGTAATGTAAAAAAAAAACAGGTAATGTATCCATATAGTACAATGATATTCTCTCTCTCTCTCTCTCTCTCTCTCTCTCTGTCTCTCGCGCGCATGCGCGCGCGCGCGCGCGCGCGCGCGCGCGCGCTCTGTGTGTGTGTGTGTGTGTGTGTGTGTGTGTGTGCGCGCATGCGTGTGTGAGTGCAGGTTTCTGTAGAGATTGGATTCCACTGGAGCTGGAGTTGCGTAGATGGTTGTAAGCTGCCCCGTGTGGGAGCTGGGTACCGAATTCTCGTCTTCTGCAACAACTGTACGTGCTCCTACCGACTGAACCATCTCTCCTGCCCCATGAAATTAAAAAAAAAAAGAGAAAATTAAAGTGTCTGGAAAGGTCATTTTTAGTCCTCGCTTCTGCATTCTCTGAATGGGAAAGGGGAGGTAATGACCTTAAAGTGACTGGGAACAGGACTACAGAGTCCTCAGAAGGATCCAAGGACTAAGCAATGGTGGCTTTGCTTACCTTAAAAAAACAATCATTTAGAGAAGAGCTGAGGGTGTGTGACTGTGGAAGGAGGTTGGATGCACAGTTTGTTGTTGTTTTGTTTTGTTTTACTGTCATTTACTGTGTTTGCTGTGAGACTTAGATAAACCCAGCCAAATGCCTGGCACACAGTAGGACCCCAGCTGGTTCTGACTCCTATAGCACAGCACCTTATCCTGCTTACCCACCCAGAGCAGGTGGTCTTCTACGTACACCTGCCCTCAGCCCTCCCCGCATCAGCACCCCCAGTGCCTAAGCCTTTGGCTGATGGTGTGCTGAACCGGCTCCTGATCCACACAGTAAGCACGGGCTGGGAGCATCTCTTCTCAGGCCCTTGCTATCCCCATCCGGAGTGCTTGCTGGATATTTCCCAGAGCGCCTGAAACCACAGTGAAGAAGGGCGGAGCAGGGCTGGTGGCTGACAAGGAAGTGGTGGGGGGATGGTGGGCTTCGGTGCAGCCCTGACTGTGGCATCAAAAGTGGCAGGGTGGGGCAGAGAGGAGGGGGAGAGAGTTCACACTGCAGTATCCAAGGGCTTCTGTAAGCTGAGAGCTAGGAGCTGGGGAAAGTACTTCCCTTCCTTGGGGAGGTTGAGCTCCGGATGGGGTGAGGGCACCCCGTTATTGAGGAGCTCCAGTTTGAGTACTCAGCCGATTAGCAGGTTGTTCTGGGGTCTGGGGACACCTGCTTTGTAAACCAGGCTTAAAATGTAGTGGTGGAGAAGAGGAGGAGGAGGAGAAAGGAGAGGAGGAGGAGGAGGAGGAGGAGGAGGAGGAAGAGGAAGAGGAAGAGGAAGAGGAAGAGGAAGAGGAGAAGCAGCACCAACCACTGGACCTTTGGTGCAGGAGTGGAGTCTCTTCATTTCTCACAATCTCTAGTGACTAAAGAGATCTGTCCCAGCAGAGCCCCTTCTGTCTTGGAGCATGGATGAGGGAGGTCCAAAGCAACAGAGGAGTGGCCTCAGCCTAGTGAAATCTATTTGATAAATGCACCCCCAGGAGTGCAGGAGGAAGCTACCAGCAGATCTTGAGCCTCAGAGGCCTGGACACAGACTCCTTTCCTCACATCTACTTTCAGTTTGAAGTGGGACGGTCCAAGTTGAGGGCTCAGGTGATGACGCTAAGATCAGCGCACTGGATGCTTTTGTTGGGGGCTTTGTCACCTAGGGCCTTGGCCTCCTCCTCAGTAGGGGAAGAAGAGACTGTGACAACTTAGATGAAATGTGACTTGATGAACACGTAGTGGCCCGGGGAAGTCCTCATGTCTGTTATCACCCATATCACTGGCCGTCAAGTTGTCTGCAAAAAGAACCAAGGTCCGTGGTGACCCAGACACAACGTACAAGCCCCTTGAGCCTCTGCTTGGGGCAGGTTCCAGATCTGTCACTAAGAAGCCAGAGCCATCTCTGCAGACTACAGGTCCTATGATCCCAGTCTGGCAATCCTACAACTATGGGACGCAGGAAAGAGCCTGCCAGCTACCTCTGGTTCTCATTAGGACAATCACCTCCCCTGCCATGGCCATGTCGGGAAGTGTCTCACTTCTGCCTGTCCCCTGGGGACCTCACAGCCAGTCCAGTGTGCTTGCCAGAGTCAAGCGAAGGAGCCCATGCCTTCCAGAAAGGAGGTGGCGAGAAGCCCAGTCTGTCCGTCCTGGCTCTCGGGCCTCAGGCGTGAACATGGATGCTTTCTGCAGTGGAGCTAGGTAGCCTGGACCACACATACACAGGTGGGATGCAGCCTGGACCACACGTACACAGGTGGGATGCAGCCTGGACCACACGTACACAGGTGGGATGCAGGGATCTGGAATTCTCTCTCCTGTGGACTCCTGTGCATGGCTGGGAGGCAACTGAAGAGCCAGGATTCCTGGGGGGGAGGAGGCAGCCCTTGTCCCAGAGCCAGTGCTCGATGGCGCTGATTTACAAGATGGGTGGCGGGGGTTGGGGGGAGCCAAGGAATCCTTTCTGGGTGACTGGGATGGAGTCAGTGGATGGAGATTGCTGTCAGGCCGCAGGCTACCTAGTGAGGTCTTCCATACCCGCTCTGTGCTCCCAAAGGCTGCCTGGGACACCAAGTGTGCCCCCTTCACCTCTCTCCTTGGTCTCTCACCCTGACTTTCCCTTCCTGGGGGTGCTCCAGCTTTGTGTCACCATTTCCAGGACTCCTGTACCATGTGCCAAATGGGCAACCGGGTACTGCATCTTTGGGGGTACTTCTGGGTGCACGCTGGGTCTGTAGGAGCTGTGGTGAGAGCCAGAGACCAGGTGACTCCGCAGCTGCTCATAGAGGTCTGGAGAACATAAGAGGCAGCCACATGCAGCCGCAGGAGCCTTTCTCCCTGGCTTGCAGGTGGCCGACTGCATTCTAGTCTTGGACTCATGGCTGGAATCAGGGCAAGAATACACTGGAGTCTTCTTCCATAGTCCACAGCTGGACTGATAAGATGGCTCAGTGGGTAAAGGTAAGTCACACAAGCCTGATGACCAGAATTCGCTTCCCTGAACCCACATAAAAACCTAGATGTGATGGTGTACGTCTGTAATCCCAGCACTTCGAAATGACAATGGAGACAGGAGAGTCACCTGGGGCTCTCAGACCAGCCAGGCAGGAGAACACAGTGTAACAGTTACATGAAAGACCTTGCGTCTAGAAGGTAGAAGGAGAGGACTGACTCCCAAAAGTTGGCTTTAGCCTGTATTCATGTTGTATGTCATGTATGTACCTACACACACATCAAATAATAATAATAATAATAATAATAATAATAATAGTAATAAATGTGATAGGAATTGGATAGGACACAGAGTGGAGCCTTATGATTTAATCTTGGTGATTTTGTAAGAAGAAGAACACACACGCGCACACGCACACACACACACACACAAACACACACACACAGAGCCATAATATCTTCAAGACTTTCCCAACAAGAAGGCCATCACCAGATGTTGCCTTTGACCTTGGGCCAGAACTGAGAACCAAAAAAACCAAAATAAATCTCTCTTGTAAATAACTCTTCCATCTTGCGTACTTCACTATAATGAGGGAAAACGGAGTAATATCGATGTTTTTCCCGTCATATGGTTCCTCCCTCATGACCTCATCACCTCCTGTTTTCATTGTCAACTTGACATAACCTGGCGTCGGGTGGGAAGAGACAGCTTCGATTATGATTGGCCTGTTAGTTACCACGTGTATGAAGTATTGACTGATTGGTACAGGAGGGCCCAGCCTACCGTGGGCAGGTCCACCCCTGGGCAGGTGGTCCTGGCTGGTATACAAAAGCTGGCTAAGCATGAGCCAATGAGAATGCCTATAAGCACCATTCTTCCACAGTTCCTGTTTCTGGGTCCTGTCTTGAATCCCTGACTTGGCATTCCTCTTTCCTCAGTGATGGACTGCGACCTAGAAGTATAAGCCAGACAAGCACTTCCCTTCCCCGGTTGCTTTGGTCAGAGTGTTCTTTTATCACAGCAACTGAAAACAAACTGGGGTACCTCTGCCTACATGTTCCACCTCCTAGCACCATCCCATCCAGAATAGGATGCAACATAAAATTCTAGAGGGACATAGACACTTGATCCACAGTGGCACTTGAACTCAGGCTGCCCCACAGCAGCATAACAACAGGCGTAGCAGATGCAACCGGAAGGCACGTCATTCAAAAGATGCCCATGGGAATGTTAGCATCCCCTCACAAATGAGAAGAAAAGTCATCTATAGTAGTAGTATCTATGCAATAGAGAGCCATGCTCACCTTTGTGCCAACATATCTGAAAAATCACAATTAAATTTATTTCAATAAAAGTGGAAAGGGACCCACTGAAATACAAGCACCTGTTTCCATGGCGACCCCCGTGTGTGGCTCTGGGCTAGCAGGAAAGGGAGGAGTGTAGACTGAAGAGGATTCCAGGTCATAGGCTATTCACCAGCAGCTATTCCCACAATGCAGAAACTTCTACAACCCTCTGGTCCTCAGATGCAAGTCCTCTAAATAGTGCCTCTCAGATAAGAACGCTGTGACACCTAATGGGTACTTTTGGACTCTTGATCACATGGTGCAGAAACTCAGCTCAAAGGAGCTGAAGCCAAAAGGGCAATGAATTGACTCCATAACCTAATGTCTGAGGGTACCTTGATCTGGATTCAGATATGGCTGGATCCAGTAGCCCCTCCCATTTTAATTAACCACGCCCCCCAGGACCAGCCCAGCCGCAAAAATAGCAAACACCAGCCCTCCCCAGATCCAGGCGAGCCTGGTTGGCACTGGGAAAGAGATTTGGTCCCCAGGGCCCTCAAAGTAGTCATCACTAGGACAACACCCTGGGGAATGCAGTCCTTGACCTTGCCATGCATGAGCTGGCCCACTATGTCCTGACAACATCCCGCCACCCACAGGCCACACCTTGGAGACCTCTGCAGAAAGCCTCTGAGTTCTGACAGCCTTTGAATGGGAGGTGGCTTTGAAAGTCCAGGACCACTAGGGCCTATCTCAAGGTTCTGTGGAAAGGGACATGGAGTTCTCATTCTTTATTCTGGACATCAGAAACAGGGAGGAGAAAACATGTCAGTTGGCAACTGGACAGGGCCTATGCCACTGCTGGAGAGGTGAGTAATATGGCTATGTGCATGAGAGACCAGCATATGCGTGTGCGTGTGCGTGTGCGTGTGTGTGTGTGTGTGTGTGTGTGTGTGTGCCACAACATTGGCCAGCCTTCCTTCATGACTTCTACCTGGATTGTAAGATGTCCCCAGGCCACAGGGTATCCCTGACACACATTTGTTCCTTGTTCTTTCTTGAATCTTGGTCCTGTAGCCTTCTTGACCTTGTATCTCCTGGTCTCCATGGGGAGGTGGCAGCCTATGGTGTCTAGCTCTTCTGCCGCAGCTCTGAAGTCTGCTTGTCTGTGGCCTGGGGTGTCTCAGGCAGTGCTCAGCTTCAGGGATGACATTGCTGTGCCCCTTATCCACAGGCTTTGTCCTTCTCTGGCCATACAGAGTCTGAGACACGAGGCACGAGCCCTGAGGTACACACTCTTCACAGGCGTCTGTGTGCCACCGCCATTGCTGCCCACAGCCTTTGCAAAGTCTCCGGGTGGCTATTAGGGCTTCTTCCTCTCTGTCCCTAGACCTGTGCCTCATTGGGCCACCCTCTTCCCAGAGGCACATCTAGTCCTGTTTGAGTCTATGTGTCTATGATACTGCTTGACACTCATCATGACACCTCAGGCTGGGAGCACTTTTGCTGTAACCAAGTGACTTTTACTGACCTCATGACATGGCTTTGATTTCTCACAGTTTCCACGGACTGGCTAGCTGGCAGGACACCAGGTGTGCTGAAGGGGCCTGGAGGTTGCCTACTCACATCCCTGTCTCTGTGTCCTAAGATGGAGGAGCTAGATGGGGTCTGCTAGGGCCCCTATCCATACTTCTATCTGGGAAGCCGGTTTCCCACTAAGGGTGCCTTGTATACTGCCCAGTTCTGCATCTGTGACTTGACACGAGGCACCAGACACTGCCTCACTCACCCTGGGGAACTTGGCAATGTCCGGCTGGCTGGTCTAGGCAGCAGAGCTTGTATCTAATGGGATATTCTGGAACACCAGGAGACTGTGTTCGCCAGCTTTCCAATCACCTGTGGGGCTCACTGAGGACAGGGAAGAGAGAAAGTTAGAGCATACAGCCCAGCCTGCATACAGCCCAGCCTTGCTGAGTGGAGACATGTGTGGCACCTGCCCCTGGTGGCCTCAGAGACTGCTGAGATCAGTCTGTGCCCTGAGTTACCCTAGTTGTGTAAAACAGCAGTTTCTCAGACTGTGCCCACAGACCTAAGAGACTCCATTTTATAAGCAGCTTTTGACTCCATATTGAAGATGGAGAATGGCCGAGTACCGGAGTGGACCCACAAACGAGATCTCTGCCTGGCATCACCTATATGGCAGACTGATATGTGATTTATTCCTGAGAGTAGAAAGAAAGAAAAAATTCATTAGGTGGATTGAGACTGTGCGAGCACATGGGTGTATGAAAATCACACCAGGGGAGTCAGGCCCAAGAACGTATCAGACAGAGAAGACCAAACAAAGGTGTAACTCCCTTACCTGGACCGCATAAAAAAGGTCGCACGTAGCTCTGGGATGGCAATGATTCCACACCATCCCCATCTAGCATCTGATGTATGTCCCATGATGTACAGGGAGAGAGCTCCTTGACTGTTCCCAGGGTTTCAACTCTGATCATTCCTTGGTGTTCATGCAGCCTGTTCAACAGCCATTCATCCAGCCACCTGCTCACCTGTCTGGACCTGAACCCACTGTTCCTGCTCCAGACCCAGGTCTGCCCTTTCCATCATAGACGGACTCAAGTCTGCATCTTCATTCTCACCCTCAGCTCTGCGGCCCGGTCTCTACAGCAGCAGTGTCACCGCAGCCGGTTCTAGGTTGGGTTCCTTTGCTATCTTACAACATAGACTCTGTTTGTGTTTCTCTCAGCCCACTTCCGAAACCTCCAGAGCACTTCTGTCGCCTAGTTCACATCCATCCTGTAGCCCACATCTTGATGTGAGAGTTGATCTTAGTAACTCAGGTTAGAATGGATACTGTATTTGTGTATGAAGTTTCCAAACAACACAAAGACGATTGTGTGCAACAACAAGATTAGAATGAGAGAACCTGCCTTCTCCTTGGTGAGGTGGCCAAGGCAAGCAGCATTATCTGCAACCTGCTGTGACTTGTGAATTCAATGTTATTTAATCAATTCTGACATTGTGGATAGACACTAATATGTTTGTTTATGTTCCGGGAGTGGTGTGCTTATGACAGACTCTATGGTCCCTGAGGTGAGAACCCCTGGATGCACTGGATAAGGGAACTGAGGCCTGAGAGGTGGATGTATTCAAGGACTCAGGCAAGAATGGAGCCGGATCAGGCCGTGTTCCAGGGAGTCGGGTCATGTCCCTCTATTTCCGATCACACCCTCTGCTTTTGGGACCACAGAGGGTCCCATGACTTCCTGAAGTCCCACAAATGGCCACTGAGTCTAAAGCAGACTTTCTCGTGGTGAAAAGGCCAAGTGTGGACCCAAGATTGTCTCAGTGGCCCCAGAGCCTCGGGGAGAGGCCTGAGCTGAGAGCGTAGTACCAAGGTGACACCCACTCTTGGGGTGACATTGTACCTTCAGCCTGCTTCAAGGTAACATACTTGGTGTCCCCAGATCAGGACTGGGACCTAGCTGCCTGGAATTCTTAAGGAAGCCATGCTAGATGGGGACCAGAGGGCAGGATTGATCCCTGGAAGACCAAGGCCCCTTTCAAGATGGAAGAGACAAGCCACCCACATTCTGAAGTCAAACCTGTCACACATTCCAGGAATCTGACCTGTGCTTCTAAGTTTCACCCACAGGATTCTCATTTTTAGTGTGCGTGTGTGTGTGTGTGTGTGTGTGTGTGTGTGTGTGTTAAATACAATTCATTTGTTTTTACTTTAAAAGTAATCTATTTTCATCTTCCATAGCTGAACAAGGTGGGTGTCAATGCATGTAAAGAGCATATCATGTAAACATGTATTTGAGAGACTACTCCATGTTATCACAGAGAATTTAGAGTGTAAAGACAGGGAGAGGCCATTCCACAGAGCCAGGCACATACCACATGACCTGTGACCTGGGCCTGCAAGTGTCTCCTGAGCAGGGACAATTAATTGTGAGTCTGTAGGAAGAGGGTCCCAGTTGGAAATTCTTTTTTGAAATTCTAAGACTCCCACAACCCTAGATTCTAGGACTCCAGGAAATCAATTTCTGATCTCTACTCTGCCCCCACCCAGGTATGTTAGGTCATCTGCCACCTCCTGGCTACACAGGGCCTGGAGCCCTCTGGTCTCAGAGGTCCTGTCATGAGGCTTTCTCTCTCACACACACAGGGACACTGGTTCAGTGCAGAGCAGTGCCCTGCAGGCCTTTGGCTTTGGTGGTGAGAGACCTGAGTCCTTGCCCAGTAGGCCTCAGATGACAGGTAGATCCTGTTTCCCAGGTCATTCCCTCCCACCCCACCATGCTGTTCCTCTGGACCCCAGCAAGAAATGAGAGAGAGAGAGAGAGAGAGAGAGAGAGAGAGAGAGAGGACAGAGACAAGAAAACAAGAGAAAGTGAGAAAGAAAGAACAAAAGAGAAAGGAAGGAAGGAAGGAAGGAAGGAAGGAAGGGGGAGAGAGAGACAGAGAAAAGAAAGCGAGAGAAATCGAGAAAGAACAAAAGAGAAAGGAAGGAAGGAAGGAAGGAAGGAAGGAAGGAAGGAAGGAAGGAAGGAAGGAAAGAGTATGTGTATGAGATCTCCATCTCAGGGCTCCCCACTTCCAGGAGAGTGAGTGTCCTGAGACTTGTGGGTTCAACTGAACCCAGGCTGTCTGAGCTGCTTGGCTGCCCGACCCAGGGAAGGACCACCCTGTGAACTGCAGGATGTTACCTCTTCTCATGGGGTGCCAACAGCATCACTGACAACCAGTTGCACTCTGGACATCTTCAAGCTTTTCCTGGGGTACATTGCTGCTCTGAAGAATCTCGATGGAATCCTTGGGCACCGACTGGCTTTTCCTCTTGGTGATCTGTTCTGGTGCATGGCACATGGACCAAGCGTGTGTTGAGGAGTACTCGGGGATCAGCGCTCATCTCTGGGTGTGCTGCAGCCAGCAACGACTTACTAAAATAATCACAGCCGTGTTCATCAGGCTTCTCTGGAGTAACAGAACTGGTCGAATGAATCTGTCTATGTGTACAGAAAGGGGGTTTATTAGAACAACTTACAATGGCTGGCCTTAAACAGAAAGGCCAAGAATCCAATAGTTGTTCAGCCATGAGGATGGACGTCTCAGCTGGTCTTCAGTATGTGCTGGGATCCCAAAGAAGTAGGCTCCAATGCCAGTGAAGGAATGGGCCTGCTAGAAAGGGTGAGAGCAAGCAGGAAAGAGATGGAGTGTCCCTCTTCTGTGCCCTTTATAGAGGCTGCCAGGAGAAGGTGTGGTCCAGACTAACAGCAGATCGTCCCATCACAAAAGATCCAGATTAAAAAATGGGTCTTCCTATTTCAAATGATTTAATGACGAAGAAGGGAAAAAAAAAAAAAACAAACTCCCTCACAGGCATGCCCAGTCATTTGGGTTTTAGTTAATTCCAGATGTAGTCAGGTTGACAACCAAGAACAACCATCACAATAGCAACAAGGATGAAGGGGCTGTCAGTCAGGTCTCAGGGCATCTACTAACAGAGCTCTGAGGGTGACAACGGGGATAAGGGGGGAAGCCCCACTGTGAATCACTGTGACAAAACAGACCTGCCCCAGGAGGAGGCTCTGTGCTCTCAGGCTGGTGTTGCATAGGCACCAGGGGCTACTGCCACAATCTCATGCATTTTGTTGACTCCTGGGACTCAAGTCCCTCAGTCCCTGGCACCCATATGGTTTAAGCCATGACACTGAGTTAGTGCCACGTGCATGTGACATGGAGACTGGCTGAGCATTCGCCAGTCATTTTCTGAGGTTTAAAAAAAAAAACCCGGAATTTTATTTGTGTGTGTGTTTCTACACATGTGTACATGCATGGAGCCCACAGCACATGTATGGAGGTCACATGACAGCTTGCAAGAGTCAGTTCTCTCCTTCTACAATGTGGACCTGAGGAATCAAACTCAGGTGCTCAGGCTTGACAGCAAGCCCCTTTAACCCTCGAGCCCTCTTACTGCCCCATGTTTACTGCACAGTTTTGAACTTTCAGGGAACAAGATGGGCATGCTCTCTCTGTTCCCATCGTTCACAGCAAGCCCGGAGGGTGCAGCGCTGGAGAACAGTTATCTGCACTGCTGTAATGTCTGCATGTAATGGGGATTTGGGCATAGCTGACAACGTTTACAGAAAGATCGAATGTCACATAGCGTAAGGGCAGAAGGCAGGTACAGTCTGTTTGGATGATTTTCTCAGTGCAACATGATGCAGATGTAGACAAAACACTGAGAAATCAATATGCTGATAAAGGCAGAAGTATCTCATGTCTGTGGACATGACATCGTCATCAGAGCATCAGCTTGCTCATCTTTACCTATAGGCTCAAGGCCCACCCAGCCCAGACCCCAGCAAGTGCTTACGTGGCTGTCTCAAAACAACAGGCAAGGTAGGCCTGCTCTCAGGTGGCAGACCCATTGTGTGACAGCACATGCTGTCACTTGTGCCATTATGAGCAATCCTATTTTTTTTCCTCTCTGCTTATATGACTTTTATGCTGTGAACATGTGTTACTTTTAACATTTGAGAAGAGCAGTAAATGTTTTTTAAGGGGAAAAAAATGCAGAAAGAACAGAAAGCAGGCCCAAGAGGGTCCAGGCAGATGATTTTAGCAGCTGAGTCTTTTCAGAGTGGCCTGGATGGGGCCCAGGAGTGTCACTGAGGCGGCTGCCACACGTCTCCTTCCTGGAGTCTGGCAGCCCCTCCTGTCCAGAGTTCTGACAGGGAGGTGGCCTGGGGTCCGGGCCCCTCTGTGATTCTCATCTGTGGAGATGGAAGGCCCAGGCAGTTTCCCATTTTCCATGGCTTAGATGGGTTGGGGGGATTATTTATCCAGCTGGGGTCCTTTATTTTAAAATGCTTATAAGATAAACGATGGAACAGGGATTGTTAAGAAATTCTACTGCAGTGTCTCAGAGTCAGGCCCCTGTCTGCAAGGCCGTCAGCAGGGAGGCCCGGGGTGTTCAGGAGCTCTTCCCACACTCTGCTCAGCCATCAACGCCTGGTTCTCCAGTGCCACTCCCCACCAACCCCCAGGAAACACTTCTGATTTACTGAGCCCAGAAGACTCGATCCCTCACCCCCCCCCCCATACACACACCTGCCCCGACCTGAGTTCCTGGACTCCTCTTCCCCCGAAGGGAAGCCTATGATGGAAGGGGAGTGGGCTGGACATGAGGCCAAGTGGCTTTTCTGTCGCTTTCTGGTAATGGGACAGACTTAGAGTAGATTCCCCCAAAGCTGACCAGGGACAAGATGATCTCAGGAAGCCCTGGTTGGGGAGGGAAGTGACAAGGAGTAGAAAGGTCCAGTCACAAACACTGTACCAGGGTCTGACTGGACACTGTGTGAGACATGCCTGTGGTGGCCTCAGGAGACACAAGGAAGCTGCCTCTGTAGTTGTTCACCTGTAACAGAGAGCTATCATGGGCAAAGCCTCCAGATCACAGGACATAGCCCAGGCTGGTCCTGTATCCACAGCTGGATGAGAAGAAGTGTATATAGGTGAGCTTGCACTGCAGGGGGACGCAGTGACCTAAGTCTTGCACCTGTGTCCTCTGGCCTCTCCTGGACACTGAGCTATACCCAACACCCTGTAGAAAAGCAGCTTTTGATGAATGCTGTGTGCTGATGAGCCCAGGAGTGGGTTGGTGGGTGAGGCCATCCAACTTTTCTCTTTAAGCCTAGAGCGGGGGAAGTTTGAAGAAGAGTGTAGAGTTGGGGAGATCTGCACCAGCTCCTCCCAGTCCTGGAGACAGCAAAGGCATCCATTCATTTATTCAGCACGGGTTTATTGTCGTCCTCATCTGGCCATCCTCAAAGCAAAACCAGCCCAAAGCTGGCAAAGGGCCCGAAGCTCCAACTGTAGAGAGACGCTTCCCTGGAAGGCCAGGGCAGAGGACCTGTGTGGCCAGTACAACTCTAGAGTGGAATGCTATAGACTGAGGCTCACATTTCAGCTCTGCTATCTTCGTGCCATACCCTTGGGACAGTCCCTTTGCCTGGATGTGTCTCCTCCTTTGTAAGAATAAGAGACAAATATGGTTCCAGGGTCACTTGAGGATTTGATGACATCACGGACATCAGTGTTCAGTACAATGCCTTCCACATGTAAGTGGTCAACACAGGCATTGCCATGGTAACCGTGGTTCGTTGGGCTCCTTGTGCCCAGAATTTGTGTCCCAGAGCAAAGAGTGCTTAGATTACCATGCTGAAAGAAGCAGCCAGAAGGTCCCAGAGGTGGGATTAAGAGTGTCTAGGGTATCCTGTATGTGTCAGCCTTGGCCTCCACTGCCGAAGTAAACATAGCTCTTAGGCTTGAGTGGGGATGTTTGGGCACAGCTGGTTGGCAGCTGAGTGTTTCATTCCCCAGTTGGGAGGAGAGGATCAGGCAGCTGCCACACCAGGTGCGGTCTCAGTTAGAAACAGCCCTCGCCTAGTTGAGGCTGCAGGTATGAGGTGGCCAGGGTGGTCCACACAGAGCAGAGTGGGGCCATGTGCCTGTCCAGTGCTCCACAGTGGCTGCTCCAGCAAGGTAGCTGCAGGGACAACCATGTGTAGGATGTGACTCCCCAAGCAGGAGCCAGAAGGGACGACCAGCTTCTCTAAAGTCACCCTCCCCTCCACAGAAACCGAGCCCAACTGGGCAGGGGCCAGGTTAGCAGTTGGGGGGCATGGGTCTCCCACCATTATGGTTCTTCATGCTTCCATGAACAGGTTTGGGATAGATTCAAGAAAGAGGGTTTGCTAAACCCAAAGGAATGGGTGCAGAAAGCTTTGCAAGGCAAATGAGGGCACTCCCAGCAGGCCTGTGATAGGCTAAGTGTCCCTTCTGAGCCCTGCCTCCCCGCTGTGATAGGCTAAGTGTTCCTTCAGAGCCCCGCCTCCCTGGTGCAGACTGATATGCCCTAGTTTAAGGTTGGACACTTTATTTTCCAGGCTCTGAATGTGAGAACTCCCCCATGCCTTTTGCCTCCCACCAGGGTGGCCATGATACCAGGGGAGTGGGCAGGGAAGCCAGGAGTAGGGAGGGAGTGGGGTAGGTATGGGGGTGGGTGGGTCCTGCTTGCTGAAGTGAGTTTGTTTCAGACACTTCGATGCTGTTCCAAAACTAAGTTAGTAGCCATCAGCCATCGTATGAGGGCCTTGCAGGACCTTTGGACCATCTTAAAATGGCAGTTCTAATAGATTTCAATGACTTAACACCTGTACTCCCATGGGTGAGATTTATATACATCCTCTTTTCCTTTGTATCACTGCCCATTTTATAGACATGGACGTTAAAGATCAGAGAAGGGAATTTGTCCACGATTTGAACTTAAATCTGTCATGGTTTGGATTGTCAGTGTTCCCCCAGAAGTCCACGATTCACAGGTTGTGGGAAATGGTAGAACCTTCAGGAATCAGAGCCTACAGGGAGGAAATTAGGTTTTTGGAGGTGTGCCCTAGAACAGGAAATTGAGACGCAGCCCCACCCCCTTCCTGGCCACCACAGTGAAAACAATCTTTTCTTCACGTACTTCTGAGGTTCTATCCAATGCTCCCACGGGCCCAGTGCAACAGGGCCTACTGACATGAACTAGAACCTCCAAAATCATCCTCTCCCATCACTGAAGTTGTCAGTATCACAACAGCAATGTTTCACAGCCACAGAGACCCCAATGCAGCTCCGAGTCTGCACACGTCTCACATGCGATTCACCCAAACTCCAGCTCACACGTCACTCTCCACAGAGCATCCTATCTGCCTGGCTGGGGTAGAGGTTTCCTCTGTTGGAGCAGAGGTCAAATAGAGCCCTTACAACCAAAAATGGGGTATGGTCCTCTCAACTGTCCCTGGAATCCAGGGTCCTGACAACTCCCTCAGGACAGGCTAGGTGTGTTGAGTCTGGGGGACAAGGCTGGGAAGAAGGAGGGGGTGAGTGTGGCCTTTCATTCTACTGGGAAAGACACCAGGAGGGATGGTCCATGCAAAGTGGAAGGAAGTCAGTCGTGGGTTCCAGAGTCAGAGTGACCTAGGCGCTCATCTTCGGTACTTAAAGCATGTTGTCACAGGACACTGCCAGGCCTGGAGGCTTGGTCTTCATGCATGGTCATTATTCAAGCTGTGCCTCACCCCCTTACCATGAGCTCCAGACTCAAGACCAGGCCTCTCATGCCCTGGGCACATGCCCTTGAGGTCGCTTATATTGACATCACAGTTTGGCTACACACTCCCCTGCCCTTGTGTTGTCTGCATAAAGGCTGGGCCAGGGTACCAGGAATAGCTTCTTTTCCTCCTTAGAATTGTGATAGAAAACATAGAACATGAAATGTCTTATTCACCATTTTAAAGGCCATGTTCAGTGACCTTCCAGAGGACTTCCTGGGGGCATGTGGTCATCTCTTGCCTGGGAGAAGGAGAAGGAAATCACACACACACACACACACATACACACACACACACAGAGAGAGAGAGAGAGAGAGAGAGAGAGAGAGAGAGAGAGAGAGACACGGGGTGGGGGTGGCAAGAACCTCTAAGGATTTGTTTGACCCTATAACCCGCGTTCTCCAGCAGAGCAGCATCTCCCAAAATACACACACCAGCTGGGGACCCAACATTCAGAACACAAGCATGTGGGGGACATTTCACAGCCAGACCGTGACAGGGTGAACGTACTGTGTGCCTGGCCAGCGTTTGTGTTCCCAGCCATCTGCCACGGGTGCCTCTGCTGTTTCCAGGAAGTGGGTTTTGTGACTCTATCAGGGAATCTGTCAGCTGCTATGGAGAAAACTCAAGTATCGTTCATTCGTGGTCGACATCCAGCCAGTCAACAGATGGCTCTGAGCACCTGTGTGAGCCATGTCTGTGGTGCCTGAAGCTCTGCACAGCTCGTGACTCTGAGCATCTGGTATATTTAGGGACATGGCATAGGTAGGGGTGTGTGTGCGCAGCTGTGTGTGTCTGTACGTGAGTGTGTGTGTGTCTGTGTGTGTGAGATATGTTGAACACACATGCCACGGCAGTTCTATGGAAGCCAGAGGCAGCTTATAGAGTCAGTTCTTCCCTTCCACCATATGGGTCCCAGAGAATTAAACCCCAGTCACGAGGTGGAATGTACTTATACCTGCTGGACCATCTTGCCAGTGCATTCTTTCTCCTCCTTTTAAATGACCTCTAAAGAAATATGAAAGCCACTGATGGCTCCTTGCATACCTGTCCTAAGAAAGGGGTTTGGGAGCCATCTAAGACAGGGTTCTTGGAGAGGTCAGGCTCTGATGACGTAGCCTATCAGGGGCAATGCCCGAGCAAACAGGCTCATGGAGTTCAAGAGGAGCATCGGGTTTGGGAAGAAAAATCTTCATCTCCTGCATGCCTGACAGAGGCACAGAGGGTCCAACAAGAACATCCTGGGACCCTCTAGAGATGAAGGTGGGGTGCTGTCTTCACAGCTGTGTCACTGCTGGTGTTACTGAATATGGGGTCACAGCCTGTGCCCCAAACCAAGCTCAGCCGTTCATCACCAATTCATAGAGTCAAAACAATAGTGGAAACCAGAAAAAGGAAGATTTATTCAGTGTGGCCACACTGGAGGATGGACTTGAGGGGATTGTCTTTGTCCTACTCCTAGGACCACGGAGAAGGGTCCAGCCAAGGGAGTCACTGGACAAAGGCCAGGGCTGGAAAAGAGCAATAGCTGGATCCCAAAATAAGACCAAGAGCCCTGCAACTGTGTGAGAAAGGAGGGGTGACAGCAGGCAAGACAGAGAGCCTGTGATCAGGTAGCAAGTGTGCACTGCCCAGCTCATAGTGATTAGGCCGGGGGTCACAGCCCAAGGCCCCTGCTCTCCTCAGTTGGGTCTTATTGCAGAATTTTCATCTTTGGTCACCCATGTGACAGGGAGGACATGATGAGTCCTGAGGGTCAGCTGCTGGTACCAGGCCACCCTGTGTTCCTTACTGAGGAGTAATTTGTCATGTAGCCTTATGCCATGGCTAGCTACCTGAGAGATGGGTAGAACCTGGCCAGGTCACCTGGTGATCAGCTGCCAGTTGATGTGTGACCTGGAGCAATTCTCTTCTTCTCAGGGCCTCAGTTTCTCCCACATCCAGCAGGGTATTGGAAGGCAGGCTCTAGTGCTGGGTAGAGACTGTTTGTGAATGGAGTTCTGAGTTGGAGTGGATTGGCCTTGTGAACTCTCCTGTTTACAGCCCCATGAGACATACCGTGGAGGGTGGGTAGGAACTTAGCTGTTGGGGCTTCGTGGGAACGCAAAAGAGTTGCACAACGCTCTGGCAGCAGCTGGCTGACTCTGAAAAAGTTGTTTTTCATGGAGTACAGCTGCCTGTGCAGCTGAGGGTCAGCCCACTTAGCTGGGAGTGGTTAGGGGGGTCACTCTCCCAAGGCTGGGAGAGGATGGGGCTGCTATGGCTACCCACACACAGTGCCCTGGTGTGTGGGGATTGGCCCCTGGCATATGGTGAACCCTCTCTGAGAATCCCTGGCCATCTCTGGGGGTATGAGTTGTGTGACTATGACCTCCCTGAATACCATAGCTCAGAAAGTTAATGGGGTCAGAATCCAGACAGTCTGGCCCTCTGAGCTCAGAGACTTCACCTTCAGCCTTCCACATCATATAAAGTCAACCAGAGGCCAGAGAAGAGAGTGGGGTAGGAACAGGAAGAGAGGAAACAGTCGGAGGCACTTTGGAGCTCAGACACCCCTGTGTGACATTTCATTCAGGAAAATAATACTGACTTCACTTTACAGCTGGGGAAACTAAAGTAGCCACATCACCCTGGACTGGGGCAGGCTGGTGGGGAGGCCTAGGGGGACTTATAGATTCCCAGTGCTAGATCCAGTACGGATCCAAACAGACCCAGGTCAGCACAACTGGATGAATTGGTGATTGGAGGGGGGGCGTCTGTGAACCCCTGTATTATAGCTGCTATGGGATGGACGGGGCCTAGAAAGGAGACTTGCCCCAGTAGTGGTGGAGCTGAGTCGGTCAAGCTTCTGTCTATGTGGAAAGCACTAACACGTGGTATGAGCAGCAAAGACCTGCTTCTGAAATGCTTGGGTGATGTGCTCACGTCAGGGTCTCCACAGAAGCAAGCAGGGTCTGCTGGGCTTGGACCAGTCATGTGGGAGCCGAGAGGCAGGCAGGCAGGCTAGGAAGGGCAGACACTGTGTGAACTGTAGCAGGCTCTGAAGGCAGATGGGATCTTTCAGAAGATGCCAGTGATGAGCATATGGGGACGAGAAGCGGGCAGCCATTGGGTGACTAAGGCAGAATGTTGGTGTAGCCACGCTGTGGTAACCTATGCCTGCCGCTCAAAGCTCAGAGAGTGGCAAGCAGATACCAGGCACCCTCCTTACAAATTACTTGTTGACACTTTCTAGTCCCTCCCACCTGGGCACTGAGGCACACACCCACCTCCCCTTCTAGTTAGCCATACAGCACACAGCCACCCATCCTCCACAGCCGTTTCCAGAGGACTCCAGTAGGAGACACTGATGCTGCTCTGGGTATTTGAGGCTGGGGGAACAGCAGCCCTAGAGTGGGCCGCTCAAAATGCCTGCAGTTTATTCTGGAGAAGGAGTTTGGTTCATGTATCTGCAGACCCTGCCTCTGTGCACAGGTTGAGCTAGAAGGTCCCAGATCCTTCTGAACTCTATGGTACAGAGCTGCATGGTCATGGATCACCATCTCCAAAGCCTGCCACCAAGCTCTTCTGAGACTTTTCTCTTGGAAAATCTGGACTGTGTCTGCTTCCAGCCACTGGGGGTTGTGTGCAGGGTGTGTGAAAAGAAAAAAAAGAGATAGATGGATGGATGGATAGATAGATGATGGATGGATAGAAAGAAAGAAAGAAAGAAAGAAAGAAAGAAAGAAAGAAAAAGAAAGAAAGAAAGAAAGAAAGAAAGAAAGAAAGAAAGAAAGAAAGATAGATAGATAGATAGATAGATAGATAGATAGATAGATAGATAGATAGATAGAGTGGGTGGATGGATGGACAGACAGACAGACAGACAGACAGACGGACAGACGGACAGATGGACAGATGGACAGACAGACAGAAGTAAGCAGAGGCAGAGCTCAGCCACATGGCCATGTGTTCATGGAAGGGCTCAGGTACTCACTGGGAGCCAGTGCCCTTTTAACTGCTTAGCAGGAATGACTTTGTTCCCATAGCAACCAGGAGTTGGGTAGTGTCAGGAGGAAGAGGTAAGACCTCAAGTTGGATATGAAGGAACTATCCCAGCAGCCTAACATAAGGCTGCCCGTAGCAGCAGGCAGCCCTGGGATCCGGTGCGTTTCAAGGCCACTTCCAGGCCTCAAAATGACCCCAGTGATGTACTACATGTGGATAAACCCCAGCCGGTGGAGGACCAACACTTCTCTGGTTGACAGCTATGTGCTTGTAAACTTTAATGCCATACAGTAGAGAAACATACAGTACAAGCAACGTGGGTACTGGGAGAAACTTTACAGCAATGCTCACAAATACACTTGAAACACTAGGGAGAACAAAGATGTCCTTGGGAGCCTGCTGGCTGCTGGGTGCCCATCTTCATAGACGGCTGCCGCACCCAGAACTGCATGCAGAGGTGAAGTGGCTCAGTCCTTGCACCTCAGGCAGGTGCCCGCTCCTCTTTGGCCACCATGTGGTCACCTTGGGAGAATGAGCTGTCAGGGTTGGAGACCACGTGATTATAAAACTCTTCTTCCTGTCCACCCGGGCCAGCACGGGGCTCAGCTTAGCAGTGAGGGATGTTAACCTGCTCCAGGTCAGGACCCTGGCTTCTCCAGGGGACAGCTACAGGGCCTGCCCTCCAGGGATACCAGGTGGCAGGGCAAGCAGCCCCTGTCTTACCATGGGGGTAGGGTGTGCTGAGGCAGATGGAAGCCTGGTAGTGTCAGGAAAGTGTCTGTAACAGGGAGAGATCGAGACACTGGGATACAAGGGAGAGGAGGTGGGATGGGAGCCGGGTGGGCCTTCCTGCGGGCAGAGGCGGAAAGCTGGGGAAAGGGCAGGCTTCCAGGGAGGTTTCTAAGAGCTTCTAGGTCCAGAGAGCTCAGACGGTAACATCAGGAACATTTGTCCAAGGGACACTGTGCTAGACCCAGACCCCTGGTTAGGTCCAGCCTTGGACTCAGCACTGGACTCAGAGAGGAGACTGTTGATCCTGCTGAGGACCACAGCAGCCCTTCGTCCTGATTTCGTGAAGGCTGGAACCCCACCTTCTGTAGGCTTTGGCACGGCACTGGAGGAGAGTAGCTTCACATCACCACCTCAGGTATGATGCTGAAGAGGAGGTCGTCATTCCCCCGCCGCACCTCCAGCAGGAGTGAGGACTCATTCAGGACTGCCTCCTGCAGCTCGCTGGAATCCACCAGGGGGCGTCCATTGACTTTGACGATGATGTCGCCATCTTGGATGCCTCCTCTGCCAAGCGGGAGAGAGACCCTCAGCACGCACACTTACTGTCTGGGCTCAGGCTGGACTCGCCTGGGCTCAACAGCAGCAGTTCAGCAAAATAATTTTGAGAAAGAACATCAGTGGAAAGCCAGTGGCACATGGTGGCCAGCGATTTTCAGACTACAGAAGGAAGGGCAGGGCCACCCCCACCCCACCCCCACATACACACAGCAGCATACATGGCAGTGGGGCCCCTCCAGTTTCCAGAGCCTCAGTTCACAACCACTAATGTGACCCGGATGTGGTAGAGGTCAGGGTACCAGCTCATGGTCACATGAGACATAGGACCTTAACTCATGGTGTCCCAATACCTAACATTGCTTTGGGGTTTTGGGGTTTTGAAACAGGGTCTAATATGGCTTAAGGCTTGATCCTAGTCTAGCAGGGTCTGGCCCTAAATGCCCAGTCCTTCTGATTCTGTCCCCCAAATGTTGAGGGTTCAGGCTTGTGCCACCATACCAGGTCTGTACTTAACATTTCTGTAATTCTTAATATGTTAAAAAACAAAAACAAAAACAAAACAAAACAAAAACCAAAAAAGCAAAGCCTTAATCTCATTTCACCATGACAAGGACTCTGGGATGGAGAGTCAGCAGTACCATGGTGTTCTTTCTACAGAAAAGAAAATGGAGGCCCTGATCTTTCTGGAGAGAGGGAGGCTTGGAGTTTCTGTCTTGGCCCAGGCAGGGACTCTTCAGCCTCTGCTTCTCAAAGGGACGATCCCTCTGCGCCAAGGACAGGCGTGGTCAGTGCTCTGAGGGACAGTTCATCCAGTGGTTCAGAGGAGCGGCCAGACTCCACAACTCCTTGCCAGGACGCTTGGGGTCACATAAGGTCAGTGAGGAGGCCCAGTCCAGGCCCCAGCAACCCTCCCCCTGCATGTCTGACTCCCAGCAGCCCTGCCTCTGCCTGTAGAGCATACCTCTGAGAAGGTGAATTGGGAACGACCTCTTGAACGTATATTCCACTGCTGACCGCTGGAAAGTCTGGGTTGGCGGCCTTCAGTTCCTCCACCAAACTGGAAAAGAAGCTCTGTATCAGCCTCTCTGCCCCTAGCCCAGCTCCCTGGCATCTGGCTGCCCCTTCCCGCCACCACCCAAGCTGGACAAACAACCTTTTGTGAGCTCTCAGAGAGCCCTGAGCCATGAGATGAAACTGCTTAGTGGCCACAACTGGCTACAAGTGTGGAGAGGGGACAGCTAGATGGGAGGACAGGTTACAGAGGGAGGCTGTGGGAGGACAGATGGGTGGGTGGACAGACAGAAGGTACTGGGTGGAGAAATGGAAAATAGTTGAGTCGTGGAGTGGACCGAGAAGACAGGACAGATGGCCGGTGGATAGATGGATGGTTGAGGAAGCACACAACGTGGAGATGAGTTGGCATACTGGTCCTAACTGCAGATTGTTTAACTTTTGCTCCCTAGATTGACAGCTACAGAAGCAAGAAGGGGGAGTCAGGGGTCGTGGGTCAGTATCTCTGAGTTATCCATAGAACTTCATCATGTGGTAGCTTTCTTCACAACCCTGGGCTGGACTTTCCTTCCCCCTCCCTCCCTCCCTCCTTCCCTCCCTCCCTCCTTCCCTCCCTCCTGCCCACTCCCTTCTCTATCACTTTCACCCTGTACTTCCAGGCAGCTGCTCTGTTCTGAACCTCTACCAAGGCCAGAGCCAAGAGGTGAGAGGGAACACAGCCATCTCCCTGGAACTCAGAGTCAAGGTGGCCAGCAGGGTGAAAGGACGCCTGACAGCCACTCCTACACTGCGGGGTCACCATTGTGCAAAAGGGTGTGCAAACAGGGGGAGGCTCTCTTACATGAGTGGCCTGTGGCGATGGAGAAATAGCCACTAGGATCTCAGAACATAACCATGTTTGGAAACAAGGTCTTTGCCACTCTAGTTGGTCAAGGATCTTGTGGTGAAGTCATGGACTTGGGCAGCTCTCATATCCGGTGACTGGCAGCTTGGGGCTCAGACACAGGGTGGAGGAGGCCGTGTGGGGATGGGCAGGGATGCGGGATAGGGCAGCCTGCTGAGGAGTGGCCACAGCCAGGAGGAGATGGGAAGAACTAGGACTGGAGTCTCAGAGTGTGAGACCTGTGGGCACTGGGTTTCAGGCTCTGGACCCCAGAACTCTCAAGTAGTATGTTTCGGCTGGTCTAAGCCACCTAGTTTTAATTACTTATCGTGGGAAAGCCAGGAAGCAGTTCTAGAGGCTTCCTTGTGGGGGAGCTTCTGAAGAGAGTTGGTGGTGGGTCTGACCTCTTGAGCACCTGCCAGCAGCAGGGCCCAGTGGTCAGCCTGTGGAAGGGGATTCCTGGGAGGACAGGGGAGCGTCATTCACCTTGGGGTGATGGTCCGCATCCGGATGCCAATGAAGCGCTTCTTCCAGTCTGGAAATGAAAAACAGTGGCTCAGTTAAGCTACAGGGTCAGTGCCCTTGAGAAGAGAACGCAGGGGAGGCTCAACCAGGCCTGGGTGGGGCCAGCAGCCCACCCCTGGCTGCTTTGGTGGTGAAGCCATGGGGACAGGTTCTCAACACAAACCAAGGCTTGGCGCGTTTCAGTTTTTCATGTCACTAAAATTCCATGGAAGCGGTGGGTTTAATCCAGCAATCAATAATACCAAGAGTCTCTGAAACCCAGATGCCCAGGATGTGAGTGATAGCAAGCCATCCTCAGAGAGGTAAGCAAAAGGAGAAATGAGAAGATGGTTTCAACCCCATAAATGAACATTTTCCTAACCAAGACTTTCAGGGCACAGAGGCTGTTCTTAGAAGCACAGAACACAAGTTAAGCACCCGTGTCAGAGACAAAGGATGCAGGCAGGCACGAGGGCTCAGCAGGTGAGGGTGTCTGTGGTACAAGCCTGGCGACTTGATCCTGATCCCACATAAAGGTGGAGCGAGAGACTACACAAAGTTGTCCTGGAAGCCTCTACGTGAATGGCATGACACACAACCCCCTCCCTCAGAAATACTAAACATTTTAAAGAGATTTATTTATTTTTATTTTATGTACACAAGTTTTTTTGTCTGTATGTCTGTATGTGTACCACATACATGCAGTGCCCGTGGAGACCAGAAGAGGGTGTCAGATCCTCTGGAACTGGATTCAGAGCCACCAGATGGGTGCTGGGAACCGAACCCGGGTTCTCTGTAAGATCAGTAACTGCTCCTAACTGCTGTGCCATCTCTCCAGACCCAATAAGATTTTTTTTAAAGAGGAAAGTCTCGAACCTGTCGCCCCAGATTCCTCTTAAAAACAAGAAAACAGTGGTCATATGAAACTCAAAAGCAGCAGAAGATGAGAATATGAGTCAACGAGCCGTGAAACAACCCAGCAAAGAAAGAGGTGAGTCAAAAGCCATTCTCCTGATATTAATAAAGTGGGTAAATCATTAGCCAGTGTGATCGTGAGGAAAGACAGATAGTTGTCAATGTCGGTGAAGTGACATTGTTAACTGACATTGTCAATGTCAAGAATTTGAGAGGAAGTGTCACTGCAGACCTCCAGACATCACAAGGCTGCTAGGAGAGCCAGCCACTGCTTGCAACCATGTATCCCACCACTTAGGGTCTGGAGAGCACCAGGCACTTATGTCCATTCAAGAAGGAACGAATGGCCCAGAGCCTTCCACCTAGTAAACAGGTTGATGAGCAGTTAAAAGTCTCCCCAGAAAGAACTCAGACCCAGAAGATGTCACTGCAGGAACCAGCAGTTTAAGAGAGAAATAGCACAGGTTCTACAGACATCCCCATGGGACTGGATATGACCCTGGTCATATGGTCTCCTGACCATACCCAGAAACTAAACCAACAACCAAATGTCTTGATAGAGACAAATGTTTGTAGCAAATCAGATCCAATACACAAAGGTACAGTGTATCAGGGCTGAGATACTGAGTATAGGAATGCACAGGATGCTTTAACATTAAAAGATCAGCCTCATCTAGTGGCATAGGTCTGTCATCCCAGCTACTCCAGAAACTGAGCCAGGAGAGTGGCCAGTTCAAGGCCTACTTGAGGAACAGAGTGAGTTCAAGGCCAACCTTGGTGATGTATTGAAACCCTGACTCAAAACAAGAAGTTAGAAGAGGGCTGGGATTATGACTCAATGGTAGAACACTTGCCTACTGTGTATATGGCCTGGGCTTAGTTGCCAATGCCTTAAGAATTAAAAGGGCAAAAATGAGCTAATGTTAGTTATAGACGGAAAAGGAAGAAACATACTGTGAGCTAAATGGACAAAATCTCACATGTGTACCTACAGGAAGCCAGAAACAGGATTGAAGCTTTCCAACTTAAAAAACAACAAACAAGCAAACAAACAACAACAACAACAAAAAACCTTTGGCCATCAGGATGCCTAATGCCAAGGGACTGGATGCCTCTTCCTACAGGGACAGGACAAGAAAGCCCACTCCTCAAACCTTTATTCAACATTTTATTCAATATTGGGAATGAGGGTGAGCCATTCAGATAGAAAAGGAGAGGACTGTTCCTATTTACAGACCACACAATCATCTACATGGAAAAAACTCAGTGATATCTACCAAGGAGCTACAAGAACCCATAAGTTATCAAGTATTCAACGTACCAAAGTCAGTTTGCTTGCAGATTCTGGTAGCAGGCCATCAGAAATTGGCCTGTAGACTGTATACTCAGAATAACATATGCCAAAGAAAGCCAGATGTGATCCCGGATCTGAGGGTGCAACACTGTTAGAATACCAACCCTTCACCCCAAATTCTTTGACAGATACACTGCAGACTTTTGATTTTCTTCCATAGAAATGGAAAAGCAGATTCTCAACTGTGTGTGGAACCAAAGAGCTCGGAGAGTAGAGATGATGAGGGCCAGCAGAGGGGAGGGCTCAGACCACTTGACCTCCGGACTTCCTAGGACATCAGAAGGCACAAGGCCATGTGGCGCTGGGATGCCATAGAAGGACTGAGTTATTCAATTTTGTGGTCAAGCTGGGAAACCACTCAGGTGGAGAAAGGAGCATCCTTTGAGCAAATGGCGCTAGAACAATCCATTATCCAAAGCAAATGATGGCTGAGTAGCTGCAATGCCCAGAGGAGCTGGGTGGGCCATAGATGACTCAAGATGCTACTGGAATCACAGACATGCTTGAGCTGTCGTTCTGAGACTTGTGGGAGGTCTGTGGTGTGGCTGGAGCAGCACCATGGCGAGCTAGGATTCTGGCAGCTGCTGATGCTGGGTAACGGAGTAGTGGTGCAGCCAGTTCAGATCTCCCCAGGAGGAAGGGCCTAGGGACTTGCTGATGGAGGGCAGAGGGGCATGGGACTCAGGGGTGGATGAATTAATTAATGATAAATTAATGTCATGCTCATTAGGTGGGATGCAGATACAATGCCCTGGTATTCAGGTGATGTCCTATAAGCATTTGTACATTCAGTGCATGCAAGGAGAGTCTGGGAGGTGAGGTGGAGACCCCGGGGCATCACTGCAGATGCCACCAAAATCCAGGAGCCTGGGTCAGGACAGGATGAAGCATGAGTCCTGCCTAAACTTGGGTGTTCAGCATACCCCTCCTTTGACACCTCCACTTGGCCTGTAGACCACGTTCACAAAGCACAGCTTCCCAAGGTGTGGGGAGCAGGGTCTCATCCCTTTCCTGTGAGGGGTACCTTCCTGGCAAAGGTGCAGCCTGGGGTTACCTTTGGCTCTAGGGACATCTTTAGATGGGGGACCACCACTGCAGGTCACCTGGCAGTACCCCAGCCTCGGCCCCAGAGACTGGGTCCTTTTAGACACGCTTCTAGGATGAGGTACGGAGCAGAGGTGCGAGTCTATGGACTCTCGAGGCTAGCGCAGTTGTCACTGTCAACCCCTCCATCCTGTCCCTATCTCTGTGGGAAATCACTTCTGTACAGCACATATGCAGCCCGCGGGGAAGACTAGCACAGGAGGAAACTGTCACTTTGCCCTCAAGTATCCTCACTTCTGTACAGCACACATGCAGCCCGCGGGGAAGACTAGCACAGGAGGAAACTGTCACTTTGCCCTCAAGTATCCTCACTTCTGTGAGCATCAGAACATCAGTGACAGAATGACACGACAGGGGAGAGGAGGGTACCTTAAAGGACTGAGACAGCTGGGACCTGAGAATGTTCTAGACCTAGAAGGCAGTGGCTATGGTAAGTGCCACTCAACCATGCTTGCCACCTTCACACACACACCTCCAATGTCGCTGGCAAAGCCCCAGCCAGCCAGGGCTTCACACATGTGAGGATTCAGTCTGAGGTAGGTTAGAGGGGTCCTAAGCAGGGAATACTAGTGACATTATTCCCACACAAGTTTCTTAGTTTAATCAGACTTTAGTGTTTCTGGGTAAGTTTCTTCTTTAAACAGGGCAAGGCCTATCTTGGGGGTCAGGCCATTCAGTCCCCTGATTGACGTGACAGGCCCTTCTGCTTCACAGCTTTGAGTGGGGGTGGGGTGGGGGTGAGAGGAGGGTGTGGAAGCCAAGCACAACCTCCTTTGGCAGCCAGGATGGCTTTTGTGCATACTCAGGGGATGCTCCACTCCAGCTGCAAGAACCTCTGCAGCCACAGCTGCCGCTGGAGCCACGCGGAGGTCTCGCTCTATCCAGGCCAGCTCCAGACAGTTCTGGGACACCTCACTCCAGCCTTGAGAAGCCTTGGTGACCTCCAGACAACCCCTGTCCACAGATGCTTCAGCCCTGGCTGCAGCCGTCTTCGACAAGTTGGGGGTGGGGCACCTCCCCAGTGACTGTGGGAGCTGTCAATCACAAACTGCTTGTGATTGGCAGAAAGTGGCTGTGCTCACGAGAGGCTTGTGATTGGTAGGCAGGAAGCTGTGCTATAAATGGTGGAATTACTCTTTCTAGCTATATAAGGACACGTCCCTCCAGCCCCTATAAAGGCTTTTTTCTGACTGGTCTTTTTGTCTACTTCTGATCTTTATCACAAGTAGAGTGGGTTGAACTAGTTGTTGCACAAAAAGCAGAAAAAATATAAAATAAAATTTAAAAAGACAAAAAAAACACACAAAGTTTCAGCCTGGTTGGCAGCAGCACGGAGGCAGCTAAGAGTTCCAGGGAGCCACTGAGAGCTGTAGACCCTGACACCCAAAGCTCAGAGCTATTGTCCCAAGAGGGGGGCTGAGACTTTCAGGGAGCCACTGAGAGCTGTAGATCCTGACACCCGAAGCTCAGAGCTGTGTCCCCAAAAAGAGGTTGAGTACTTCAGAGAGGCACCGAAAGATAGAGACTCTGACACCAGAAGAGTTCTAGAGATCAACAGAGGATAGACTCTGAAAGAAGATGGCCAAGAAACAACACTACAGACCAAAAGACCATGAAAATCCCAAAGAGAGAGTGGAGACTCGCAGTCTATAGATTTAGATAGTGGTGATGAGAGAAGCAGAGGGTCCCCACCACAGAGCTCTGGAGCAGTAACTCTCGGACCTTTGGAGCTGCCCCTTGCCTGTCTGTGATTTCTCTCGGGTCAGGGCAAAGGAACCCCAGCCAGATGTCTGAGACAGCTCCTCAGCTTCCGGTTGATCCCCTCCCTAACCCCTGCCTTTTTCAGCACATCACCCATCCCACCCCTGCTCTCATACCACCTCTCGCCTTTTGGTAAACCCCAGTGCCTCAGTCTTTGAACAAAGCCTGATTCAACCACAAGAAGGTGGCTATGCCTTCACATCCTCTTGCCTCCTCTCAGCACTGACCCCACCCATCAGCCAACGCGTGCTCCTTACCACTACCCCCTCTCCAGTGCCTCCCAATACCTAGCCCATGTGGGTCCCCTGCTCTGAGAGTCTCCTCAGTACCGCCCCTCACTGGCCTTCTGTGATGTTGGGCTATTCTGCACTGCCCACAGCTGGGACAGGCACATCCCAGTATCCTGAGCCCTTCCGCTCCCCTTCTCTCCTGTCCAGGCTCATCATTCAGATGTCACATGATTCCAAGGTCCTCTGGGTTTCCACCCCCACCAGAGGGAAGGCTCTGAGGGCACAGCTTAGAGAGGTCAGGGCAGCTCAGCCAATCATATGCTTGTGCCGTCTTGGAAAGGAGCTAAGGCTAGTCAGACCTCTGGTTCAAGGCTAGGCTAATCTTCTGTAGTCAAGGTCCCGAGAGCTGTCCCCTGAAGGGTGCAGAGAGGCTGCTCAGGGCCGAGCTCGAGCTTCTGCTCCAGACCCTGCTTCTGTGGCAGGCCCTGTGTACTCCCTAGGCCCATCCACCCCTCATCCGGGACTCTACCAGGCGTGGAAGTTCTTCCGAGGGAAACCGAGACCTGAAGAAGCAGGGGTGCGCCCTGCCTCTCTTTTTATCCCGAAGCTCCTGGCTCAGGACCAAGGGGACAGCTCCCCTGACCAGTACTGCTCCAGTCACTCCAGAATCTGTACCAACCCCTGCATGAGAAAAGAGATGCTCTCAACGCGTCCCTGATTTAATAAAAGGGATGTGTGAAAGAACTTAGATTAGCAGGGTTCAGATCGTCTGATGTTTTTATTTAAAAATGGAAAAGCATAAATAAGCACAAATTTCAAAAGGACTTTAAGTCAATGGACCCCACTTAGCTAAGCCTCGTCAGACCCTCTGGTAGTAGGCAGGCACTGAGCTTGGGTGATAACATAGCTCTGGGATGGGGGTGAGCATTTCCACAGAGCTCAGCCTGAGTGACCAGGTCACTGTGACAAGGACAGTTGCTCTGCAACAGAGGAGCAGATCTTGGCCCCAGGGACTTCATGTCTGAGAACAGATGAGACAGCTAGGGGACAAGAGGCCACTGGCCCATTTCCAGCACAGCAGTCACCCACAGGCCAGTGTATGTGGGTGGTGTTCCGATCCCATAAACAAGCTAAACTGGAAAGCCCTGGTCGCTAGACGAAGGTCTAGCAATGGTCTAGGAACCCTGGTCTAGTTCTGAGCTTCCTACTGGCCAAGAGAAAAGGCAGCTAGTTCCCACTATTCACCAGAAGGTGCCTCAGATTCCTGGGAGGGACAGGCTCTGCCTGCTCCTGTCATCTTCATATAGGGCCACTTGGAACAGAACGAGGCTCCTCGGTTGCAGTTCTTCACGGGACCAGTCTTGGCTGTACTGGGGTCCTGGTGTGTGGCTGGCAGGGCCGCAAAGGAGGGGGCAAGCAGGAGGAAGGCCCCTGCTCTCAGTGCAGTGCTGGTGAGAGGGCTGGGAGGAGACAGGGAGGCAGTGTGAGGGAATGAGCAGCAAGGTGGGGTGAGACCTGGGCGCCGGCCAGGTCATGGGTGTGGGAGGCACGCGGTCATTGGCAGCTCACTGGGCTGAAAATGGGAAGGTGGGAGCCCCAGGAGCCTGAGACCAGAAACAGGGATCTTTTCTGGACAGTGGCCGTGATCACCAACTGAAAAGATTAGCATGCTCTCACTGGAGAGCAGTCTTGGCAAGCCTCCTCCCTTAGGGGATGCAGATGGCCACCCATCGTGCAGAGTGGGGGCAAGAGGGACTGGAATTCAATCTTTAGAGTGTGGTAAGGGGATAGGGGCTGACAGGAGGTTACTTCCAAGGAGAATTCTTGGGCTTTGTTCTCTTGGAACAGAGGATACCTTGCTGGACTGACAGTATGATTCATAGGCTGAGAAGGGTACTTAGGGATGGGTAGATGGAAGGGTGGAGCAGGAATGGATGGGAGGAAGGTGGGTGAGTAAATGGATGAATCATGGATGGGTGCATGAATGGATGGGTGGATGAATGACAGAATGTATGAATGCCTGGGGGTGTGTACAAGTAGATGAGTAGATAGATGAAAGGATAAGAGGGATGAATGGACAGATGAGAGGATGGGTAGATGTGTGGGCAGATTGAGGAGAGTGAGTGGGTGTGTGGATAGATGGGAGGGTGGATATGAGGATGGACAGATGAATGGGTAGATTGGTGGATGAGTGAATCAGTGAATGGGGGTAGATAGATGGATGAATAGATGGATTGATAAATAAATGAGTGGATGGTAAATGATAGATGGGCAAATGAATGGATGGACAGATGTATAAATGGATGGGTGAATGGATAGATATATGAAAAAATGAGTGAACAGGTGAGTAAATATATAGATGAGTGGGTAGACTGGTAGCTGGATTAATGGATGGATGGATGTGTGGGTGGATGGGTGGATGGATGGATGGATGGATGGATGGATGGATGGATGGATGGATGGATAGGTGGATGGATAGATGGGTGGATGCATGGATAGATGGGTGGATGAATGAATGGATGGATGGACGGATGGATGGATGGATGGATGGATGGATGGATGGATAGATGGGTGGATGAATGGATAGATGGATGGATGGGTGGGTGGATGAATGGATAAATTGGTGAGTGAATAAATGAGTGGGAAATTGAGTGGACAAGTAGGTAAAGGGATGGGTGGATGGAATGGTAATAGAATGGATGGGTGGGTTGGCATACAGATGAATGGTTAGATTGGGGAGTCGATAAACAGATGAACGTGTAGATGAAGGATTAGGTGTGGAGGTAGATGAATGGTGAATGGATAGGTGGGTGGACAGGTGGGTGGAAGGAAAGAAACACAGTTTTCTGCCAACTAAGAGGAGTCCCAGGAATCCAAGTTTGGATGGTGGGACCTGGGGGAAAAACTGTCTGGAGGAGCAGAGGATGATTATGTCATGAGCTGAGAGGCCTGGAGGAAGGCCCTCAGAGAAGCTGGAAATGAGATGCCTGGGGTCTCCTGGTCTGGAGAGCATAACGGACCTGGTTAGGAGTAAGCATGGTATATATAGCTCCTGCAGCTGGGCCCTGGCTCACGTGGATGGGGCTGGGCCTGATCCTGGGGGACCCCATCTTACCTGCCCCTCGGGAGAGTTCTTTACCTTTCACATGCTTGTTTTGGAACTCAGAGAGGAAGCGTGTGATGCGATCCGAGGGGATGGCAAAGGAGATGCCAGCTGCAACCTTGAGCGTGTTGATGCCGATGACCTCGCCATCCTGGGCAGAGAGAGGGGAGTGTGGGGTTACTCAGTGGAGTGCAAGCAAACCATAGACTGCTGCTGAGCCCAGCACCCTCTCCAGGCAGAGCTGGCTGTCATCAGACCAGGAGCTGCCCCAGTCAATGGGACCCACTCCTGGGCAGGACCCCTCCCAAAAGCCTGGCCGTGGGAGGGGTGCAGGATGCTTGCCCTAGACAACCCAGCCAGGGCACTACCAGCTTGTCAGGGAACTTTTTGGGGGCCTAGAGCAGAAAGTTAAGAATCCAGCCCTACCACATGAGCCTCTCCACCAGCAGCCTTGCCTGGAGAGTTGTGAGTGTGGAGGGGGACAGCCATCTGCACAAGTCACCTGAGTGCCAGGATACACTGTCCCAGCCCATGGGCAGCCCCATGGCTGTCTTCTCCAGCCCTGGTGGTACTCCCATGTGCTGTGTCTTGTTCTTGGCACCTTCATCTCCACACTCTCACTAAACGCTCCCAGACCCTGGTCTAGCTCAGTGGTGAGGCCCGTGTCTCTACAGAGCCTCCTCGTGCAGGCTCATCGAGTGTGCATCTTACCACTCTGTCGCTAGGTTCTCAGAGCCTGGGATCCCAGCTGAATCTCCTGCCCTATTCCGGAAAAATTTCAGCCAGGATGATACTGAGGCTGACTCTGGAACGGGGGTGGGTTACAGAGCTCATGGGTGTGGTCTCTTCTCTCACCTTCGATTATAACCGAAGACAGCAAGGCCCAGGGCAGTGACAGCCTGATCTGTGCCCCCATTGCCCGATGCCATGGGCGAGCACATGGCCCCAGCCTGGTCACTATACTGTTGTCCTTGAGGATTCCAGGTAGCATGGACCTAGGGTTCAGGTCTTCCTGGGCCTCCAACATAGCCACACTACTGACCTCTGGACATGCAGTTCCTAGGGCTATATGGGGTTTGTCCCTCTCTCCAGCCTGTGCCTCTGCATAAGCAAAGCCTAGAAAACCAGACACTGCACTGTAGGGGACACTTACCAGGTTCACCAGGGGTCCTCCCGAGTTCCCATACTGCAAAGGAGAAAACCACTGTTAGCTGTGCCATGAACTCCACAACGGTCCCCAAGCTCTTTCCCCACAACTGACTCCAATCAATGACAAGACCAGAAGTCATTCCACCGCCTTGATGCTCAACCCAGAGACAGCAGCAGGCAGCTATCCCACTGACCCTCCAGGGCTCTGCACAGACCCTGTGCTTCCATGTTTCCACAAATCGCCAGTTGCTAGGCAATTGCAAGACAGGCAATGTTGTCTCTACAGATATGAATGGCTCCAGCTACCAGTCATGGCAGGCACAGGGGTACATGCCAAGGCACCCAGGCTTGGAGCTGTGTGAATGTCGTGGTGCCACCAATATGACCTTAATCCTAGTCAAGTGACAACTTATGAAGGGGAGGCTAAGATCTTCCAGAGGTATGCCTAGGCCTCCTCATCTCTGCAGCTGTCCAAGGTGGCCCATCCCTGGGAGGCAGCCACTGGGTGGGTGTTCTGCATGAGGTAACAAAGACCTTCCTAGATGGTGGTGTGTTGTGTGATAGGACAGGACACAAGCTGGTCTGAAGTTGCTGAGGTCGGCCTTCCCCATGGCACTCACATTGATGATGGCGTCCGTCTGGATATAGTCCATGTCCGAGTCCCGGAGACCCAGCTCCTTGCCATCCCGCTGGGCAGTGCTGACAATGCCCGTTGTCACGGTGTTCTGCAGGGCAAAGGGGCTGCCAATAGCCACCACGAACTCACCAGGCCGCAGGTCTGCTGAGTGACCCAGCAGCAACACAGGGAGCTTTTTCTGGAAGGAGAAGAAGTGTGTGAGAGAGGACCGGGGCTCAGACCACAGACGGGGATCCTGGCAGGCTGCTTTCTGGAGAGGAAGGAGAGTATTCACAGCCCTGAGACTGGGCCAGCAGCTGGCTGAGACTGGGGCTGGAGTCCATAGAACCAAGACTCATCTGAGGAGGCCGGAAATGTCTGTCATGGGGAAGTACAGAGCATCCAAGCTGGGCCTGGCCTCTGATATCCTTGACTTTAGGGATTTGTTTTCTGACACATGGTCTCTCTATGTAGCCCTAGCTAATGTAGAACTCACTATATAGGACAAGACTGACCTCAAACTCCCAGAGATCCATCTGCCTCTGCTTCCTACATGCTGGGATTAAAGGCCTGTGCTACTGCCCAGCTAAGCCTGAGATTTAATGGTGACAGTTTGCTCTGTGAGTTGGCAGAAAGCGGCAGCTACCACCAGGCTTGGTGTGCTGCACCCATAGTCACTCCGTGGATGGGTATGTCGCTCTCTGGAGCCCTGTCAAGGACCTAGGAACCCTAGTTTGGAATCCTTGATCCCTTACTGTTGATACACAGGTAAACTGCGGCCTCCTCTGGCACATGAGGCATCTGAACACTGTTTCACACAGGGCTGGCAGAGCTCGTCTGTCTGTGGGCTCAGCTACCTGGTCCTTCTGCTTCGTGGTCTTGAAGAGCAAGCATATGTGCACATCAGTTTGGGGAACAGCAGAGCACAGGTTCCGAGCTTCAGAGGCTCCAGGAGGTAGGTGTGTGTGTGTGTGTGTGTGTGTGTGTGTGTGTTTTACTGAGGCACACAATGCTTGTGTTGCCGATGAAAGGACAGGCATGTCCTTCCAGCCAGCTCAGCACAATCTTGGGCTGGCTCTGAAGCAATGAATGACTTATGCTCTTAGCACCATGGAAGCTATAGAAGAGCTGCAGCATCCTTCACTGCCCTACAGCTTCCTGCATCTGCGCGTGGTTGACATAGAGCCTCTCCTAGCCTGGGTCCCCTGAGCACAGCAAAACTGCAAGCTGCTCTCAGAGAAGCTGGGCCTCCATACATGAAGAGTTCCTGTCACTTCAGCACTCCAGTCTGTCCCCTGTTCCCACCCTCAGTTTCTGTGTTATCGTGAGGAAGGGATGCGTCCAGACAAGGCTCAGAACTATAGAGGGACTGCATTAACGTAGCCTATTGTGAACCCTCCACCTGGGGAGTGAACTCCGCAAACACCTGTCACCAAGGACACCGAGAAGCTGCATCCAGGAGGGGCTAGGCTCCACTCGGCCACACCATCTGACTCACAGACATCTAAAGAAAACTATGAGCCTGACCGCAGCTGAAAGCACAGTGGCATATTTGATGATGAATGCAAGGGATACAGGAACCCCCTACCCCTGTGACCATCCCAGAGCTGTACAATGCTACCTCTGGGTGCAGTAAAAACCAGTTTGAGGAAGGCTTGCAGCCTGACCCTGCCACTGTTAGCTGAGATCTTAGGTGTGTAATCAAATGTCATTGAGCTGCAGTTTCCCCTCAGATGACAAGTGATGGGAATTCTAATCTCCCTAAGGCCCCATTTCTTTCTCCCCTGTAAGATTCTAAGCGATGAGTCAGTCAGGTCCTTCCTCCCAAGGCTCTGCCACAAACAGGAAGAAACAACACCACCTGGATTTCTAGACGCTGCCAGTGACCAATGTAGGTACAGTGGACCCGACACAGGTCTGCCTTGGTGGCCAGAGTAAGTGTGGGCACAGAGGTGAAAGGTGGGGACTGACCTCCCTGGTCTGTCAGCCCACAGGGACAGGGGTGTGGATCTGACTAAAACAGTAAAGAGGTAGAGAGGTGTGGGATGCTGTCCCCTCCCTCCTGTGCCCTGCTTCAGTGGCCCTGGGCCTCGGGTCCCTGCTGTCCCCTGGGAAGGCTGGGCTAGGACAGGCCGGGGTGCATCATCCCGCTCACCTTGGGGTGGATTACAATCGTGGCGATGTCCGACTTCTTGTCAATGTCCTGGATGGTGGCTTCATAGGCATCCCCATTCTGCAGCTGCACCTTCAGCTGCTGCCGGCCTGAGGCGGTGCTGGAGCTGGAGACCACGTGGGCGTTGGTGACGATCAAACCGGCTTCTGACATGATGAAGCCCGAACCACTGGACAGCGGTACATTCCGGCCAAACAGAGGGTGTCTGCGCGGGAAAGCACAGGGGCATTCAGCATGGGGGAGTCATCATGGTAGAGGGAGCAGAACCATATGTAAGGTGATAGAACACAGGCTCGGGGGACCACTCCCTCCTCCACCTGGGTTTGAACTGAGGCTGCCACTTGCATGCGGGTGTGGCGTTGCCAACACTGAAGCCGGATCTAGTTCATGGCCATAAAGACGTGACCGTCATCTCTGATCTGCAGTTTGCTGCAGTGAGACAAAGTACCATTGGTGTCTGCATGTAACAACCCACAGTGGCGCCAACCTAGATGAGCTGCCCTCAGGCAGACTCTGCAAGCCCTGTGAGACTCAGTCTTCCCATCTGGGAAATGGGCTGTCTGCTTAAGGAGCCTTTATTTTCAGGATGGGATGGGGCGGAAGGTTGGTGCAGCTTGGGGCCTTCCTCAGGGTGACACGGAAAAGGACATGGGCCTTGAGGACACCAAGCAGGTGAAGGAGCACAACTGGCATAGTATCTGACACTCGAGCACCGTGTCAGTCTTTTCAAAATGTCACCTCAGCCTGGCAAGACCAGGGCAAACAACAAACCTCCTAAGTGCTCCCTGGGGCCAGGGACGAGTTCATTCAAAGTTCATGGGAGACTTGTGGGTCAGCGTCCCCCAGATAGATGTGATCAAGTCCAGACCACAGCTCCACTGTGTGAGCTCATTTGGAAGTGGGTCTCTGCAGGTGTGACAGGGCTATGACATTCTGATAGAGTGGGGCCCTATGTCCAAGCTTTGGTATCTTGAGAAGATAGGACACTGGAAGAGGCACAAGGGGACCATGGGAGACAGATGGGAAGGACACCCTCCAATCCGAGGACACCCAGAACCTCTAGAAATTAAGAAAGAGCCCAGGATCTGGGAGTGGTGCCCTGAAGAAGGCAACGCGCCCCACTGTTTAAGCTTCTGATCTTTGGGGCTCTGTGACTTAGCCCTAGGTCAACGTTGCTGCACAAACCTCCCAGGGGAGATTGAGGCCCCAACATCCAGGACTACTTGCTGGGGTCGGGCAGGAGGAGGCAGGGCAGAGCAGGGTTCCCACCATGGCAGGCTGCTTAGTTAGCTTCCTGTGTGAGAACTGAAGTAGCTGTGGCTAGTTACCGTCTACCAGCAATGTCTCTCTGAGAAGTACACCCAGCTCCTCTCAAAACTGCAGGCAGGGCCGGAGAGAGCCCTGCACCTAGACCCCACAGGTCAAGGGTAATGTCTGGAGGCTCTGTGCTGCTGTCCTCCCTGAGCCTTACACATCCATGAGGTTTTGGCTTCTCTAGCCAGATGTCACTGCTGCCCAGCTGCCTTAGCCTGTGATTAACCAGCTCAGGGGTTGTGCCCTTTAGAAACACACACACAGTGCCTCCTTAGCTCCTTTCTGCTGAGAGCCTCTTAGTGTATCCACAGGTGATTTCCTCAATGACCGTTTCAGATTTTACTCCAGGGTATATAAGTATGTGATGTGTGGTGTATGGTGTGTGTGTGTGTGTGTGTGTGTGTGTGGTGTATGGTGTTAGGGCTTGGTGTGGGGGGGGTGTGGTGTGTGTATAGGATGTGGGGGTAGTGGGGGTGAGTGGTGTGTGTGTGTGTGTGTGTGTGTGTTATGTATGTTGTTGGGATTTGGTGTGTGTGCGGTGTGTATGGTGTTGGGATTTGGTGTGTTGTGGTGTGTGTGTGTGTGTGTGTATGTGTTCAGTTAGGCCTCTGTTCCTGCCTCCTGACAGGGAGAATTCAGAATTGCCTTCTGAGCTCCTGGGAGAGTATAAGCAAGTTTACAGGGCAATCCTTGGGATGCATTGGTTTAAAAAGCTGTCAATCATAAGCAGGGATCCAACAAGCAGAAGAATCTCAGTCCCATGGGGGCAGAACATCTGCAAACATCTGGCTCGTTTCTCCTAGAGCAGGAGCCCCAGGATGACTTGAGAAAACAGACTCAGAGCCTACATGCTCTGGAGCTCAGGCTAGACCCTGGATGAATACTGCCCATCCTCCTCCCCCGCTGCATACCTTGTTCCGTCTTGCCACTGTGAGGCCGTGGCCACTGTGAGTGCGCAGGAGGGTGAGTAGTCTGACACTTTGCCGGCCTTAGCGCACAGAGGGAGGGATGGTGATTGACATCGGGCAGCTCCACACCAGAGTCAGACTAATAATCGGGTCCCCAGCTCCCCTGATCTCTATCAGGTGGGCTCCTGTCTGGCTCCACCATCCCAGCTGCCCTCTCTACTCAGCTGCGGGGCAAGAAGGGTGGAGACTGTTGTGTCTGGAGAGCTGAGGCTCCTACCATAACCGGCCTCTCTCTGGGGGGTCTAAGTGGAGACCTCAGGACCGGATGTGAGTGACGGGGCCTTGGCTGCTGTGTCTAGAAGGCAGGCCTCCTCATCCAGCACAGACATCTCTGGGACAGAATACAGGGTGTGGGAGGAAGGAAGGAGTCTCCACCCCTGTCTGTAAAGGCAGGTCCTTTCAGGAGGCTAGACCACACATCACACAGTGAGCTTCCTCTCCCATGGACAAACTTGCTTCCCTATTCACCCACATCCACTCAGGCCTCCCTCTCCACCCCCATCCCCCAGGAACTGGCACATTCTCCTCCCCCATGCCTGATCTAGACACAGTTGTACTATTGAGCTAGCACCGCAGCGGGACTGTCCCCTCTTTCTAACTCTTAGACTCCTAGAGACTCACTTCGGGCTAACTTTCAGCCTCCAGGTACCCCAGGTTTCAATGGTTGCTGCTCATCCTAACCCATCCCTCACTATGCTCCTGGCTGCTGGATTCAGATCTAATTTTGGGTGGCAGCAGGCAGCTGGGAATGGCTGGGAAGCTGCAGAGGAACTCGGGGGGGGGGGCGCACGCACCTCAGAAAGAGCTCTATGTGGACCACAGCTGGCGCAATCTTCTCCACCACGTCAGCGATGAAGTTGAACTTGTACCGCGGACTGGTCAGCTGGTGGAGACCTGCGCTGGCAGCAAGGACCAAGGGTGTCAGTGAGACCTGCTGGCTTCCAGAAGCCCTAGGCCCAGGGTGGAAGAGGCCCTGCTAGAGACTCAAGTCTGGTCTCAGAGCCAATGTCAGCTCAGCATGCTTTGTACCCCATCTCTCAGAAATGCAGGGGTAGCCAGACGTTGGGGACAGTGGTTCCTGCCCTGGAGAATGGTTAACTAGGTCTTCTGAGATTTGAGACTGCATATTTTTCCCCCATGGACTCCTCAAGACTGGGCAGGAATCTTAAGAGAATTTCGATCTTTGCTCTGGGAAGCACAGCCTGAGGCTGGGGACCAGTGCTACCAGGCGCTTTCCTGATCTCATGTAACAGCAGCATGTTGGAGAGAGGACCATCACTCTCTCTGTGCCTGGTGGCCAGTGTGCTGATAGATAAGGGCACAGTGAAAGGGCTGAGGCCTCTCCTGAGCCATCTCATCTGGCCTCTGTGAGGCCCTTCCGCATTGGCTGGGTTATAGATTCCTGAGTGGACAGAACACTGCCTCTGTCCAACTTGGCCGTAGCCCAGGCCTACTTGCCAGGCAGCACACGAACGCCCCCAAAGCCTCATCACTGGCTCAGATTTCTGCCGCCATCAGCAGCAGGGCTGTGGCTTGCCAGGACCACAGGCCCGAGGCATGTGGATGACATGAGCCTATACTGAGACCTCCGGGTCCCGGTCTCGGACACCACACTGCTTGGCAGTGCTTGAGAGGTTCCTGGGCTCTAAAATGAGCACAGGCCTGGGAGCTGCACACAACTTGGCCCGACTAGACCTGGTATCTGTTAGCTGTGTGACCTGTAACAAGTCAGTTGCCCTCCCTGGGCCTTGACTTTCCCATCTAACAAATGGAACTGAAGGTGACCCTCCTGGGGTCTGGGTGAACTGATGTGAATGTGAACAGTGACATTCCCTGTCCCAGGAACACACGCCCACGGCAGCAGTCGTCAGAGGGGGTGCAGAGCATAGCCTGGGCTCTGAACCAATCGGGGGCTAGTGCTATCCCCACACACAGCCTGGCAATGTCCCTGACTCCCTGGGTGGCAGCCTGCGGGGGATGGAGCTGCAGCAGCAAAGGTGGGGAAACAGAGGCTTATTAAACATCTCCTAGCCCAGACTCCAGTGAAGTTTACCCAGGCACACCTGCCCACAGCCTTTGTGAGCTCAGCCCTGGTGTGCCCTGGCTGTGAAGGACAATAAGTGACCAGCCAGGGATGGTGACGAGACGCGTGAACGGGGTTGGGACTGATGGCGCCTGGGGTGCATGAAGAGGACTCCTATGCAGGCAAAGCCATCGGCTGCCCCTGACTGGTGATCAGAGAGGCTGGCTGAGTGGATTGAGACCTGGTCCCAGTGTGTCTGTGACCCAGGAGGAGGGAACTCCGTCCTTCTCACAGACAGCAAGCTTTACTGCCAAACGCACCCTGGGGCCTCCACACGTCCAGGTCCAGCAGAACCCTCCCCAGGCTCTGCCCACCTGGCCTGCCAGCCCCACTATGGGTAGTGGGGGCAGGAGCCAAGGCTGCTTGGGCTTTGACCTGGAGGCTCCAGCCAGTCAGCAGATGTTGGTAGGTCACCTGTCATTCCAGGGGGACGGTCTACCTGACCTTCAGGACCTTGTCAGCCAGGACTATGCATGGTGGGCAACGGGGGGAGATCTCAAGACCTGCAGCAAGGGCCCTGATTTCGGCTGGCTTCCCATGCCCAGGGCCACAGAAAAACGAAAGAGATGCTATACATGGCCCCATTCCCCAGACCAGAGCCATGCTTGGCTCACCCAAGCCCAGCAGTGACTAGCACAGGCAGAGCCCCCATGTACTCCCTGGAAAGAGGGGAGAAGATGACACAGCCATCAGCCAGAACCTGCTCAGCCTGGCCATCAGCGTGAAACCCCTACCTCAGAACAGCAGCCAGAAAAACAGCGGCCCAGAAAACTGAGAGTATGAACTGAGTGTGAATGCCATCCTAGAATGGCAGGCCTAGCCCTGCTGCAGGTCAGGGAGCCCCGGAGAGTGACAGGCATGGCCCTTTAATCCAGCCCCAGCCTCAGATGAGTCACCGTGAGTCACATAGAGGGCCCCAAGCCCCCACCACAGGCTTCCCACATGAACTGTCCTGGCTGGGCCAGGAAACAGCTCTGTTTATTTGGGGTTTCTTAACAGCCCCACCCCCATGCCAGGCCGAGCCAAGTTCTGAAGGCCAGAGACTCAGCACACCCAGCTGTTGGCTCTAGTTTCTTGTTTTTTTTGTTGTTTTTCAAAAATAAACGGCATCTGAAGGCCCGGAAGTTTTGTTCAGCAGCCTGACCCAGAGAACAGCCGTCAGGGCCAGGTGTCTAGGGCCTTGAGAAGAAAGGCAGGCTGTAAGAAGTAGCCCTGGGAGGGACGATGACCTCAGGGCTCCATCTCCAACACACATGCCCTGATAGTGGACAACCCTCAAGCAGGGTGCTGTGGTAGCTCTGGACAGTCACAATGGCCATGGAAGAGATGGGAGAAAGAAAGGCTCAGAATGAGAAAGTGAATGATCAAGACACACCACAGGGGCAACCCTACACCATCCCTGAGGCTGTTCACTACATAGTCCCATCATTGTGATTAACAGAGATTCAATCCAGTGAGCCCAGCCAGCACACTTGACACACATAGGAACTTGATTCTGATCCCCATGTCTGACTCTTCAATGGTGTCCCCCAGCTTGGGTTTTCTCACTGAGAGACAGCCGTGGCATTCCTCCCTGGGTCATCAGCCAGCCATGATTATGAATGTTCAGGCTTGGTATTGTGTGAGGCCTAATGGGGGTCGGCACGTGCTTCCTGGGCAAGTGGGACTGGGAGAGTGAAGGCAGCATTGAGCGTCCCACGTGGGTCAGTTTTTACTGCCCCTCCTCACTCAGCCACAGGTGGAAGGGCATTCCATAAGTGGAGCTGGGAGGCTCTGTGAACTGAGACTAGCCTCCCAGCCCCGCCGTGGGCAGGCAGCAGCTCCTTGGGGAGTTGGCTCAACCAGCAGAGCCTGAAATTTCACAGCCAGAGGCGCCCGGCTGGTCCCAAGCCAAACACAGGTCAAGGATCTCCTGGAAGCTAACCAACTGTTATACATTCATTCCCAAGGGGCGGAACCGAGCTCGGATGTGCCTAGGTTGAGACCGTGTGCCTTGGGCAGGCCACCTGATCTCTCTCAGCCTTGTTTCCCAACCTAGACAGCAGCCACGGTATCAGCCATAGAGAGCGCAGTGAAGCCAACTCTGGGTCTAGTGCCCTCAGCCTGGGGTGCTGTGTGTAGGGCCTTACACCTGGGCTGGTGCCCTGATCTGTGGCTTCGAGGAAGAGTGCTGTGCGGTGTGTATGCTCCGGGCTGGGCAGCTGCCCTCCTCTGCCTTCCATCCCCTAAGGCATGACCTGGGTCCGAGGGCCACAGACTGCAGCACGGTCCCTGGGTATGACAGATGGATCTTAAGCTAATGTATGTGGCCAGGGGACATGGATCACTTAGGGACAGGCAAGCTTTTAAAAGAAGGAAAAATAGTGAGCTGACCAGCCCCCCAGGCAGGCAAGCTGCGGCCGGACTGGATCTTGAGGGGCTGTGTGCTCCACTCTCTCTGCTCGCTTCCAGGGCCAGCCCATGCTGGGTACCAAGTACTGAGGAGACTCTAGAGCAGTGGGTCTCAGCCTATGGGTCGTGACCTTCTTGGGGTCACATATCAGATAGCTTGCATGTCAGATATTCACATTATAACCCTTAGCAGTAGCAAAATTGTGGCTATGAAGTAGCAACAAAAATAATGTTATAGTTGGGGTCACCACAACATGAGGAACTGCATTAAAGGGTCGCAGTGTCAGAAAGGTTGAGAACCACTGCTCTAGAGAGGCCCTCAGTGAGGGAACAAGTGTGATTTTTGGCCTAGGCCTTGAGGAATGGAGGATTGGCACATATGACAAAGGGACTGTTTATGCAAAGGCAAGTGACACTGGTTACAAGAGGCTGGGACTGGAGCTGGGACACAGGAGGTGAGGATCTGTGTACAGGATCTGGATATTCAGGTCCTAGAGCCTCAACTGGAGGTGTATGTGGCTTGCAGGCTACGCTTGTCCCATGGATGTACAGGCACAGCTTGCGGTGCCCATGTCTGGCCATGCTTCTGCAGCCCCAGAAACAGGGTCTTGTGACTGCACTGTTTCTCATAACCTACTCACCAGTGTCCTCCAGGGTGGCCACCATCTCATGGGGCTCAGGTACTGTGGTATATCAGATTGGCAATACCAGTGCTTGGGGCGAGCTCTCCCTTACTTTGAGAGTCTTGGGTGGCACACCACAACATCAGAACCTGTCTTTATAAGGGACCCTAACATCATTCCCTACGATGAACTCCTAAAGGCTTTAGAGGTTGTGGGAGGAGTCTGAGACACCTGACCCTAGGAACTCTGGTGGCCACCTCCCTCAAAGCCCCAGGCTGTAGCTGTCCTGCCCAGTCTGCTGTGACATCTGCATAGGTTTGCATCTGCATAGGTCTGGGGCCTACAGTGAAGGCCAGGAAGGCTGCCTGCCTCACTGCCTCCAGAGCTCCTACAGGCCAGTGAGCACACACAGACTCTTGATGGTGTAGGGCATGGGTGGTTATCATTCTGTCTAGGTAGCACTATCCTCACAGAGCCCCATGGATGCCCTGGGGTGGATAAAGAAAGGGATCTGAACTCACGGGTCATGGAGTATCAGGTTTTAACACACAATCCTATCCGGCATCAAATAAACGCAGGAAGCCACTGGAACCCTCCAAGTCCCCACACACAGCCATGCCACTGACCAGTTCTGCTGTCCCAGCAGGCAGAGGGACAGATAAAGGATACTTCTTCTTGCCTGGATAGTTTCTCATGCTTGACTCCGAGCCTCTAGAAGCTGCTAAGAGGAGGGAACACAAAAGCCAACCAAAGCTCTTAAATAAACAGGCTGGGAGAGGCTGTCAGGGCCTTGCACATTAAAAGCTGCCTATTAAATCTGTTGTGTGGGAATTTCCCAGGGCTCCCAGCTCTGAGCTCCAGTAACATGTGGGTATCTACCACCACCGAGGGGCTGTGGGACATTGAATCCGGGAGCCAGGCAGGCAGCTAGGCACCTGTAAGCAGACCCTTCAGTGCAGGTCATACTAGCAAAGTGACCAAATGTTTTTCTAACATGCAGGTGGGACCAAACATCTTCCATCAGTCCCAATGGAACCATCTAATAGGGTCCAGGAGAACTACAGGGACCCATGGGCCCAGACATTTATATAACATCACCTACTGTGTGCAACCAGGCTCTGCATCCACCCCTGCCATGAGGCCCAGAGTGAACAAGAAGCAGAGGGAACAGAAAGGCCAATAGACAGGGGTACAGATCTAGCAATGAAGCACAGTGTTTAGGAAAGCCAGCTCAGGGTGGTAGGACATCTGAGCCCAGGAACCCTGCCAGGTGAAGGATGAAGGGGCAACTGTGGTCAGTGGGCAGAGGATGTGCAAAGGCACTGAGGTAGGAGGGAGGGAAAACAGTAAAGTGGCCAGAAGATGAGAAGGTCACAGAAGATGGTACTGGAGGTGTGTGTGTGTGTGTGTGTGTGTGTGTGTGTGTGTGTGTTGGCAGAAATAGGGCCTGAGAGTCCCAGTAAGTGTAGGTGGGGGGGGTGGTTATGGAGGGAGTTTTGTTGGTAGCACGCAGGACAAACTGACCAGGGTCACCTGGCTGCCAGGTGAAGTGATGCAGGAGGATAAGAAATGTGGAAGCCAGCAAAAGTCAGAGCTGGCTTGGTCTCCCGCGGCTGTCTGATCTGTGCTGAGACCCAGTGCTACAGCAGCTCAGACATGGCCCGCAAGTGGGACTCCTCAGGTCTCCCTGTGTCCCGCACATGCATGAGTTCAGGGCATCTGGGCGTGGTGCTTTGGGCTCAGGCTGATTAGTGAGTGTGCTCACAGTGGGCAGGAGGCAGTGACAGGTGTGTGGACAGAGGCTAAGACCGCTGTGGTGGGCAATGCTGTCAGCCGAGCTGGGAGGAAGAGTTAGAGACAGCTCGGCTGCTACCATCGCTGGACAGTATTTAACAGGGAACTGGGCCAGTCTCCATCTGCATGGGGCGAGTCTGGCACTCACACCAGCACGGGAAGCTTCCGAGCATCCGGAGATAGCAGCCTAAGCGAGTGATGTCCTTGGAGTAGGCAGGACCCGGAACATTCAGGTCCAAGTGGGCAATGGACAGGTGTCAGGCTCAAGGCCACTGGCTCTGTCTAGCTGTAACCATCCTGATGGGACTGAATGAAGACACTGTGAAGGACCCTTGTGCCCCTCCCTCTGGCTATCAGACTACTGAGACAGAGATGAGCCCTGAGAAACTGGGATTTCCCCAGGAATCTCATGCTGGGAAGAGGCAGGAAGCTGTAGGGATGCATCAGGCTGGCAGGGAGAGACTGGAGCTACGGGTTAAGGATGGGTGGGAGCTGCTTGGTCAAGTATACCTCTGTCCCCCTATTTAAACATAAATCTCCTGTCGGGACCCCTAGATGGACTTGGGGGGATGTCGCTGGACCCTTTCGCCCCTTTCCCCCATGTGGCCACCTTGTTTTAATCGGCCCTTTGAGGATGGATGGCAGACCCTGGCGTGGTAACTCTGATAACGTGTCTTTCCTCTCTGGCTGCAGTGCCGACAACTCCTTGGCAGCTTGGGTTTGATGGGGGTGGTGCTCTAGATCAGCTCTTGGTCTCTGCTCTGCCCAGACCTCTCCACTCTCCCCCATCCTTGCCAGGGAGCCCCAGTGACTGTCCCAACTCAACACCTCTCTGTGGGGGAGGGGGTCATAGACCCCGCACAGGAAGTAACATCGAGACTCAGCATGTGTTGTCCTGTGGCTACATATTCCTTGCAGGGGCTTCTCCCAGGCCTGACACAGACCGCTCATGGTAGACGGGTACCCAGAACACAATGGAGCGATCGACTGAGGACAGTGGGTCCCTGAAGCCTAGGATCCTGCCAACAGCCACGGGCATCCTGCAATTCTTAGTGATGGAGGCTTGCCTGATCCTCAGGCTGACATCCTCCTCTCTCTTCATAGCTCTGTGCCCTCCACAGTCTAGAAGTCTGGAGGGTACAGGAAGGTCTGCTTCATGCCATGCACTGTTTCCAGTTAAGGGACAGTCAGGCCAGAAAGGATTTTTATTCCTTACAAATGGCTCAATCTATAAAGAACAACATCCACTTCCATTCCTGCCCATTTCTGCCCAGAGCCTGATGTTAATAGTATCTGTCACATGGGAGACCAGAGACGGGTACACCAAACACAACCAAGACGGGAGCAGAGTAATGTAGGTGCCTGGCCACCCTGAAAACCCTCTGCCTATCAGACAGCCAGGCCCAAGACAGGCATACAGAACCAGCACCCAGCACACCCCGACAGAAGAAAACAGAGCAGGAGTTGAAGACAGAGACCAGGAAAGATTGCTTGACACTCATTCCCTTCTAAGTCACTGGAGGACTCTAAGAAACAGGAGTGTGGCTGGGTCAGAGCCTCACAGTCCACCAGACGCTACCAGGCTGCCACTCTAGAGTTTAAGTCTAACTTGTTTGTGACTTTGGGGACAACATTTACCTCTTGGGGGCCTCAGTTTCCCCATCTAGAAGGCCAGAGGGTTGTCTGAACTATTCTAAAGAGGCTGCCTAGTGGAAGTGGGCAGTTTCCTCAGAGTAAGGCTTTTTTGATTTCTGGTGGAGCTTACCAGAGGGGCAGGCACCCTTCTGCAGCTGGCGCACTGGAGTCCCGGAGACCTGCAACGCACGACGGCTGGCGGCCTGCAGCGCGCACACGTCGGCATAAGTGTGCCCGTCTGTGCCACACACGGTGTGGGTCCAACGGCAGCGGCACACGCCGCGCACGCACTCCAGACTGTCCCCGCACGGAGAGTCCAGGGGGCGGCCGCAGGGCTCGCCCTCGCTGGCGGCGCACACCAGGCAGCAGTTGCAGAGGTCAGGCACATAGCCCCCAGGGCAGCGAGGGCTCGGACAGCGGGACACGTCGCAGCGCGCAGGACACGGAGCCGCTGGGGGCTCCCGGGCCTGAGCCAACACAGCCAGCGTGGCCAGAGTGGCCAGCGTGGCGGGGAGTAGCGCGCGCGCCTGCATCACGGAGAGGCGGCGGCGCAAGACCCGCGGGGACACCGAGGCCCGAACAGCTCAGGCGCACTCTGGCCGGGAGCGCAAACAGGGCATGGTGTGGGAACTGACCCGGGCCTCTCTCAGCCGAGCTTCAGCAGGCGCTTAAAGGCCAAAACAGTCCGCCCTCGCTGGAAGGGGCGGCCCTGCCCGCCACCAGCCCCGCCCATGCCCCACGGGACCCCGCCCCGGCTGGTGGGGACCCACCCGGAGCCTCCTGCTCCTCACTTGCCTGGTGTGCACTTTGGGTGACAGGTCTGCCGGCCCAGGAGGAGGGCCTGGGGAAGGGAAACTGCTTCAGAATACCCCAGCCTTAGCCATCTCTCTCAGATCTAGAACTCTGGTTGCTGCCTGTTGTTCTTCGTTTCTTCTACAAGGATTACTGAGCACCTCCTACCTCAGAGTCTTTGGAAGTGCCAGGACACCATGCAGTGCCAGGATACCAGGCAGTGCAGGAGCAGGAAGCACCTGCTCAACTCTCCCCAACACTTTGGTGCCTCCTCATGCAATCACCAAGCTACTTCAGACCCAGGCCAGGTAGCAGGGAACAGGATGTCAAGTTGTTAGGGTTGGAGTTTCAGGAGTCAGAGGACCCAACAGAGCATCCCTGGGAAGTGCTCCTAGATTGAATGAATGCATAGCCCCCGGAGAACCTGGTGTGCAACCCTGGAGGGAAAGAAAGCAGAGCAGAGCGGTCTGGCAGGAAGCTGTTACCTGCGGCAGTTTCCCAACAGCACTGGAAACAGCACACTGGAGAGTGTGTTGTGGTGTGGCGACACCTCTGCTTCCATGGGTTGATAAAGCCACACATCCCTTGGATGGATGTCGGTGGAGGGCAGAGGAGGAAGGCCTGGGGAGCAGTCTGGTTCCAGGTCCAGGAAAAGCCCAGTAGCCAGGAAGCAGAGTGGCCTCATCAGACTCACTTGTTTGGGAAGAAAGGAAGTGGGGTTCCAGGTGTGAGCACTCACCTAGTAGTAGTGGTGGTGGTGTGTGTGTGTAGTGTGTGTGTGTGTGTGTAGTGTGTGTGTGTGTGTGTGTGTGGTGTATTGCGGGGGTAGTGATGGTGTGGTGTGTGTGTGGGGGGAGAGCATTACTGTCTCTCTTCACAGAGGTGTAGGCCAGGTCTCCCCTCAGACTTCTCCTATGCAGATGGGGAAATGATGCAAACAAGGTTTTGCACAATGCTCTACCGTGTATAGATGGTCATGGCAAGCTGTTTCACATGTTTGATTAGGTTCCCCGTGCCCTCCTGCCCCTGGGGTGAATGTGGGGGGCCTCAGAGTGAGGCTGGAAAGTGACAGTGGGTTATAGGCTTCACTCACATCCCCTTTGTCTGAGGTCTCAAGTCCAACTTTTCCCCTCTGGGTCACATCATCCTCCCTGGTCACCGACCTGACCCTTACTGTGGCTGCATACAACGCTTTTAGTCACTTGTACAGAAGGGAGACTGAGGCTTGGAGTTAAAGGATAGACACAGCTGTAACCTCTCTTCTAAGAGAGTCCATTCCAGGCCCTGTCTTTGTTCTGGGAGCTTCCAGGGAGTCTTGTGCAAAGGCAGGGCAGTGGCTCCCCCTGCTGCCTAAGCCCTTTACAGTTTCTCACTCAGTCACAGGGACACCTTGGGTCTCTCAATGGAGTCTGGGTGACCCCAGGCCTTTGATCTGCAAGGGCCTGGCATCTCCTGTGTGCTCCACCAGGGTAGGGACAGCTCTACCTACTCTCAGGACAGATAGAGGCACCAGGCACTTGACAGCTTTTGTCATCCAACAGTGTGAGTGGGCTCTGGCCTGACTCTTCCCTGATGCCCTCTCTCCAACTGTAGTGGGTAGGTGGCTTGACTCATCCAGCCCCATCAGCCTGTGTTTTTCCCCTTCCCATGTATTGTAGTTCTTCACCATGAACCAGCATAGAGCTGGTTGCAGCTAGGGTGAACCAGGGCCTGCCTCCCTCCTGGGCACCCCAGACTGCCCCCTCCTACTTGGCCATAGTAGAACAACAGATCTAGACTTTGGCTTCCAGGCCTTTATGCCTGACCCTTGCTTCAGCCCAGAGTCATGTCAGATGAGGTCATAGCTAACATGGCTTTGGGACCTCAAAGATCATCCCTGGCCACACATGGCATGTGATAAGGTTCCTCAGCCCATGTTAGTGGGTGACTCACAGGGTGGGCCCTGCTTGGGTGATGATATAAGACATTGTCTACAGCCCCTCCTTTGGGAACTCCCTCATGGGGGTGCTGAGAAGGGCGGGATCAGCCGCTAGCTGTTCCTAGGAGCTCTATGAAGGAAGGGTGTGATCATCTTTGACCAGTTATTGTCAATCCCAAAGATGAGAGGAGAAAGGCCACCAACCCAAATCCTATGGCAATTGATTAGAACAGGCTTTTTAACTCATGGACATGGGATGTCTTCCCCTAAAGGTGGGGGTTCAAGAGGTCAGCATTGGACATGAGGAAGATTAGGTTTTTATAGCCCAGGGCTGGGGATTTCCAAGTGAGGGATTTTTCCAGGCAAAATAGGTGGGCTTACAGAAGCAGACCGTAACAAGGTGGTCATAAGAAGACAGTCATAACAAAGTCGTCATTACAACATTTTGAAACAAAGGTAGGGTTGCAAGATGGTCTTTACAACTTTTCAAAACCAAGTCATGACTGACATTCCTGGAACCGGCAGTATGGAATCATTCGTAGTTAAGATTGCTGGTGGACCATGCATAGCCTGATCCTTAATCATAAACAAGAAGGAGCCTAGCTTGTCTTTCCTATAAGATGGCTTCCAAGTCTAAGATGGAGGCAGGCTGGTTCATCGTGATGAGTCTCTGTATGAACTGCTGCCCACTGCAAAAAGAAGCTTCCGTGAGAGCTGCACTCACGTTGTGGGTAGGAACATGAGTATTTAGAAGGCAACTTTACCATATGCCCATTCAACAGAACAATCTAGGGTCTACGAATGCTCCAGCCTTGGACTTTTGACCAAGTTTACAGTATCAGGCATGGATTCCCTTTTGTGGAACAGGCTTCAGATCCAATCAGAAACAGCTAGTCACTCCTATAACGGCCATGCCACTGTTGAACACACCTTGACTGTATTGCGGCATGCAGGGATGGTTTCAGGGTAAGACCATCCATGTCTCTCCCCCCCCCCCAACCCCAGCAACCTGAAGGCCACCTTGTAGCATTCTGAAAGCTAGTCACCAGGGAGGAAGCATTCTAGTCAGTTCCAAGTTGATTTCTCTATATCCTTCCCCCGAGATGTATGGTGTCTCCAGCAATACGGTCTTACCATTCAATGATGATAGGAACTCAAGAACAATGTCAATAGCCTGTGCTGCTTTGGGAGCCTCTAGGGCCTCCTTGACCGACAACTCATAGAAAGGCATCCCGCTCCTGGTACTGACATTTTCATTTGATAATCTGTATCTTCTAGGAGCACCATTCAGGGTACCTCCATTCAAATATTTAAAAATATATTTAAAATGAGCTTTCAAAGCGGGTTTCCATAACGATTTCTCACATCTCCTTAGTTTCAACTAACCCTATCCACTCATCCCTCTCTCTCATTTTTCTCACCCCATCCCTCCCCATCCATCCCTCCCCACCCAGTCTCATCCCCAGTTAAGCATTTAACCCTTAGTACACAAATACCTATTTGCATATGCAACTCCCCCTTTTAAAGTGTGTGACTGGTCATTTTGGGCATCTTCATAGAAATATACAAATACCATCACAATTAATTTTAGAATATTTTCATTATGACAGGACCCCAGACCTGCAAGCTGGCACTGGCCACCTCCTTCTCCCGGCCCCTGGTCTTAATTCTGTGAATTAGCTACCCTCTAATTCTGAGTTTTCCCTATGAATAGGATCATATTACCTGTGGTCATCTGTCTGCCTCCTCTCCCAGAGCCTCATGTGTTTGTTCATCAGCACTGTGGGATCAGGAATCAGTACGTCTCCATTCCTTTGCGTGGCTGAATAATATTCCATTGCATGTCTCAACCACATATGTTTGTATATTCTTCTGCCGACGGATGGGTTTTTTTCCCCTCACTTTTCAGTTATCATGAGAAAATGCTGCCGTGGACATGCCTGTGTGAAGTCTTACTCGGGCTTATGTTCTTGATTCTCTTGAGAGCATACCTAGGAGTGGAATGACTAAGCCATGTAGTAATGTCATGCTTGACCATTTAAGGAACCACCAGGCTTTTCCACATCTGTACCACTTTCCGCTCAAACCACGAGGCTCCATTTACCCCAAATCCTCAACAACTCTCGGTATTTTCCATTAAAAAAGACAACAAAACAAAAAAATCTTTTGTTGCCATTCTAGTAGCTATGATGTGGGGTCTCCTTGTGGTTTTGATTTATGTTTTCTAGGGAGCAGACAACACCACATGCCTTCTGTACGCCTTTGGCCTCTTGTGTCTCTGTCTGAGAGAGATGTCTCTTCATGTTCACCGGTAAGTTTGGTGATACAGATGTTTAATCCCAGAACTCAGGAGGGCTCTGAGTTATCAGTTCATTCTTGTTTGATCAGCCATGACCGTGGTTCCTTTGGTTTCTTTAGGGGCTTCCCGGCTTTAGCTCTTGCTTTTGGGTTCACTATTGGTCTTGAGCAAAGACTTACGGTGTGAGGTAAGAGGTCCAGCTTCATTTGATTGTATGCAGGTATCTGGTTTTCCCAGCACATTTGGGCCAACACTACTCTTTCCCACCGGCTGGCTTTGGCGCTGTCTCTGCTCCCTGCCACCTGCTCCTTGACCCTCTACAGCAGTTCTGATAGGTTCCCTTCTGGGATGCTCCAGGCCTGGGCCTCCACCACTTCAGCCATGGACCTATGTTCATCCTCCCTTGGGTGGCTGAGACTTGGTGTGTAGGCTTCCAGCAGGTTTTTGTAAGCCCCCTGCCTTCCTTTTCCTCCTCTCTCTTCCTCTCTGGAGAACTCTGAGCAGCTGCTCTCCCCCGCCATCCCGAATCCCAAGGAGGAGCGTACCAATTGCCAGTGGCCTCCAACCTGACAGACTGCCCTTCTCTGCAGTGACTCTGTGGTGACTCCTCTACTTCTTTAGCCCCCTAAACCTGCACTCTCTGAGATGCTCCACAGGGCCCCCACATTGCTTTCTTCCTGGCTTCTATGTCCTTTAGTTTAAAAACATTGTTTACATTGTTGATCTCGTTAGTTTTCTCCTAGTTAAGTTTGCTCTCTGGCAAGTTCACACATTTATATAAGGCATCCTGATGACTTCCAGCCCCGTCTCTGTTTTCCTTCGCCCACCCCTGTCAGCCTCCCTCCTCCTACAGTTCCCCTTTCCACTTTCGTGTCTTCTTGTTTGGTGACACATTGAGTTTAACAAGGGCCATCTGTGTGACCACGGGGAAATGTCTATTGGTGAGCTCATCAGCGAGTCCACAACTGCACACTAATCTCCATCCCCAGATCTGTCAGAGCCAACAACTGAACAGGGAGGATATTAGTTTAAAAAAAAAATCTTTTTGAGTCCCACCCAGGATGGCCACCAACTTGACAATCCTGTGCCCTGGTCTCTCCAGTGAAGAGGATGTTGGTGTGAGCCACCATATCTGGCTACTTTTGATCAACAAATTACTGTAGCATATGACGATGCTTCTCTCTGTGTGACCTGTGTGTTAACACAGTTATTGCCTCACTCCCTGTTGCTTTCCGATAAGATATTTAAAGCCACCGTTGGTCATTTGAAATCTACAATGCTGTTAACTGCAATTTCCTGCTGGTGAAGGTCTCAGGATCCCCCACTTCCTGTCTGTCTGTGGGTGCTTAAACCAGCATGGCTTTGTCCCCTGCCTCTCAATCCCCAGGCTTTGTCACCACCTTCTCTTCTCTGGTGCAGTGACATCAGCCTCCTTAGAGCCCCATGAGTGACATCATGCCATCCTTGCCCTCCTGTGCCCAGCTTTCCCTTCAGTTGTCCAGGTTCCTCTGTGTTGTTCTCTGTGACAGGATTTCCTCCTTTGTGGCTGAAGAGTATTCGGCTGTGTGTCCCCACCACATCTGCTTTACTTGCCTGTCAATGGACACTGCACTTGTCCCCATACCTGTAAATGGTGGACAGTGCTTCAAGAATATGGGACTGCAGATACCTTCAGGGAGGAAACAGAAGCCCAGATTGCTTCTTGGACAGCACCACAGACCTCCTCTCTTTGTTTGGAACATGCCTGCACATTTCATGTGTGTGTGTGTGTGTGTGTGTGTGTGCGCGCACACACACACACACACACACACACACACACACACCTCCGTCCTCAGATTTCTTTGTGTGCTTTAGGCTACCTCACCTGCTCTATGCAGCTACCCAGTGCCTCTTCTGGGATGTGAGATCTGGTCTATGTTCTGCCATGCTCATAGACATTCATTCTATATGGCTGTCCCCTCTCCAGCCCACTTTACCTTCTCTGCCACATCCAAAGGCTGCATTCAAGGTGCAAGGGGCCACCTTTCACCTGCCCCAGTGATGTCTCTGTGGTCCAGACTCTCCATTCTGGGTTAATTGTAGAGTTTTTCAAAAGTTGAGTCAATAACTCAAAGAAAGATGTCCCTGTGCTGAGCACCCCAGGTGCTGAGGAGACGGTGCCTTTGAAGGGAGATTGGGAATTGATGCCCTCATGAGGATGAGCCCTTGGACAGCATTAGTGGCCTTCCAAGTGGAGGGGAAGGGTCCTGAGCCAATAGTTTGCTCTGTCTCGTCATGGTGTGCCCAGTGCACATCACAGCATAGCACAAGACCTCAGCAGACACCAGCAGACACCACTGGTACACCTTTTGAAGTACTAGCCTCTGGAGCTGGGAACCAACCAGCCTCATTAATGTATCCACTGTCACGTGTTCAGCAACAGTCTCTGAATGTGGATTAAGTCGTCTTCCTCCAGCCCTCCCTCGCCCTTTCCTTCCCTTTTACATGCCAGTCTCAGTGTGCCTCAGGAGAATGACAGACCCACCCCTCTTCTGCCCTGCTGTCTTCCAGCACGCGTCCTAAGAGCATGCATGACCTCTCACACCCCCAGTGACACTGGTCACAGGCCAACTCAGGCCTGCTTCTGTGGAGCCAGGAGCTGAAATGAGGTGAGGGGTCAGACAGGCTTAATCTGGACCCCAATCTGGACTGAGCACGGCCTACTGTCACTGAGGCCTCTGCCACAGAGCCATGCACTGCTTGTGTCAGCAGGGGCTCTGCTCTGGGGAAGGGGAGAGTAGGGAATAGGCCTGACCACCCTCTTCCCTACCCTGCATCCTCCATCCTGCAGGCCAGACACATGGAGCCCGAACAGAGAGAACTGAAGATCAAGGAAGCGGAGCCTCCAACCTCCACTGAGTGGGGGACCAAGCTGGCTCCCAGGATTCAGACTCCTGCCTAAGAGCCAAGGGCTAGGCTGGGCTGTCTCAAGTGGCTCTAGGGTTTTCTTCCCAGGCCCAGTCAGGGGCTTGTGGGGGAATAGTGTGGACAGCCCCGTGCTCAGCGTAGAGCATGGTAGAATGCCTACTTCAGGAAGAGGGTGACATGGGCATGCCATCTGGCAGTGCCCTCTACCATCGTCATCCCCAGGGATGCCTTGGTGACATCTGGAGCTTCAGACCTAGTGACCTAGTGACCTTATGTGCCCCAGCGTGGTGTGGTCAATGACAAACTCCATAGGCTGTGACATTGCCAGCAGACTGTGCTGGCAGCGGCGGCAGGGCTGTGAGGCCCCCGTCAGCCTCGGCCTGTAATTTTCATGTTCAGTGGGCAGGAAGTTCCAGCCACACAGCTACTGTGGCTGCCCTGTCAGAGAGGGCCCCTTGCCTGCAGGGCTCTAGCTGGGGTCACCACAGGCCCTCGCGGTAGCTATGTGCAGACACAGCACAGGCAGCGGTGACTTCACCTCAAAGGCATCTCCTTCCCACAAACCCTGACTGAGGTCCCCATGACTGTCTCATGCTGTGCACAAGCTCTGAAGCCTTCTGGGAACCTTAGCTCAGCTCCTTCCCTCCCTCTGTGCCTGTCATGGCTCCCCAGTGACTAGTTTTCTACTTCTTGGCTCCATGAGGGTCCTCCAGTAATCTCTCTTGTCCTTTGCTCCTGTGTGATACTCTTCACTGTCTTTACAATTCTCCACCTTCATGATTTGGTCTTGGCAGTGACTCCCTAACTCCCAGGGACAGACATATCCCCTGGACCCACATGACCCTGGGCTCCCCTGAAGAAGTCAGGTCAACTGGGACCTGCAATGTTCTAGCCATCACAGCCCCACTGTCATCTAACCTTTGTCCATACTTGTCTATATTTGCAACCCTCCTTCCAATGGCATGTCCCCAGCCCTGGTGATTCTCAGAACTCAGGACACGTTGCCCTGTGGCTTGTCAGGGCCACACAGAACAGTCAAGGCTGAGCCCCTTGTGTGGCAGCAGGGTGGTGCTGTAACTTGTCAAAAGACCCTCACTCACACAAAGACCACAGAGGCTGCATTGTTGCAAAACACATGAGGATTTTACTTATCCAACATTTTAGGGAACCCCCTCTCAGCACGCAGGCCGGAAGAGAGACCCAGAACAAGGAAAGAACACACTTTTTATAACTTTGTAAGGACTGGATATAGGCACCAGGGTAATTTGGCTTATTTTAATTGGTGTAGCCAATAATCTTTTTAGACATTGGTTGGTTTGTATAGGGTGACTCTCATTTTGTCTGTCCTTGAGGTGTTTAGTGTGAGGCGGGGCAGGGGAATTATTAATCTTGTTTTGGAAGCTTAGTAATTTTGACCGTTAAAACGGTTATGTGTTTTTATATGTTCAGTCAGCCAGCTTTTTATCTGACTCTGTACTTGTCCTGCTAGTACAGTTTTAAAAGTCCTTTTGAAGGGGAAGGTACTGGGTAGTCTTGAATTTATTTTGGATATTACAGTGGCTGTGTGCAAACAGACATGGTGCTGGAAAAGGAACTGAGAGCTCTGCATCTTGATCCGAAGGCAGCCGAAGGAGATTGTCACACCAGGGCTAGCTTGAGCATATGTGAGACCTCAAAGTCTTCCCACTCCAACAAGGCCACACCTACTCCAACAAGGCCACACTGCCTAATAGTGCCACTCCCTGTGGGCCAAGCATTCAAACACACGAGTCTATGGGGGCCATTCCTACTCGAGCCACCATAGACAGGGACAGGTTTTCTGGTCTTCATTCAGAACTGTCAACTTTGTGAAGTGTTCAACAGCTGAGCTCACACACCCCATCAATATCACGACCATGTCACACACACACACACACACACACACACACACACACACACAAACTGTGAGCATCACAGCAAGTGATGCCACCATCCAGGCCAGTGTCACCTCAGCTGTGTAGTGGGAGATTAAGCCAGCTTCCCAAGAGTTGAAGACAGGCTAGGCCTTCCCATCTCTGTCCCTGTCATCTCAGGCACACTGGCTCCCTCAGCTGTCCCCAAGTGCTTGGGAAATGTGATGATGTCATCCTTCCTCAGGGACAGAGCTGCTCTCTTAGGCAGGATCAGCTCCTTGCAAAAGGGGGAAGGGAGTTATGCACCCAGCAGGGGACTAGGGAAGGGGACAATTTATCCTGGAAGGGTCTGAGAAGCAGGTCCTGCAGGAGGCTGTGTGTGTGTGTGTGTGTATGAGTGTGTGTGTGTGTATGAGTGTGTGTGTGTGTATGAGTGTGTGTGTGTATGTGTGTGTGTGTGTGTGTGTGTGTGTGTGTGTGTGAGAGTGTTGACTGACAGACCTACAATGTCTTACTCTTTTAAAAAGTTTGATTCCCCGAGAATCTTCTCATGTTATCACATGCTTTTTAAGGAGTTGCTTCATTCTGGTTGCAAAATATGTAGTGCAAAATGCATGCTTATTTCAGAGAAACTGGAAGACTCAGAGCCAGAGACACAAGGAACAATTACTATGTCTAATGCCACCCGAAAGCAAGGACCAGTTTTGTTTTTCTTCTCATTCTGATTTTTTTTTTTTGTCAGAAATCCTCCCAGGAGTGTCTGGGAGATGGTTCGGTGAGTAGAGTGCTCACCATGTAAGTGTGAACATCAGAGTGTGGGACCTTAGCACCCACATGAAAAGTCAGAGAGGCATGGTGGGTACCTGGAAGCCATGTGCTCCTGATGTGGAGACAAGGGTTGCCTAGATCAAACTAGCTGGGGAGACTGGACCAGTCAGTGAGCTTTTGGCCTAAACTCCCCCCCACAACACACACATACACGCACACACACACCTACACACATGCAAACATGCACACACATCCCAAACACAAACAAAATCCTTCCAGAGAATGCAAAATGGCAGGGAATGGCTCACAGACTTCTTAAAGGCCAACTATCACCTTGTGACCTGTGTGCTGAATCCCAGCCATTCACTGCAGCAACTTGTCCCCATGATGACTGGGACAGGATGGCCCACAGCACATTCATTCACAACCACTGAAAACTTGCCAACTGTGCCAAACTAAGGCTGGAGCAGCCACGCTGTGTCCCCAGCAAGCCATAGATAATGGTTGTCGACAGGAAGAAGAGCGTCACCGGCCCCCACAAGCCTCGGATGGATGCAGTGTGTCAGTGAGGGAAGCCTGTGTGTCATTGTCCTTCATTGCCTGAAGTGGTGGCAACAGTCCCAAGGCTGCCAGGGATGGCTGGAGGCACTTGGCTGCCAGACATGTCTCTCTGCTGTGGCGGCCATCTACTGAAACATGATGACACAGGGCCACAGGCACTAGTACAAGGCCAGCACCCTGGTGGCCCTACCGTACCTGATTATGAAGCACGTGGTCTTGAGGGATGCTGGAAGAAGGGCATGCAGGACCTCTTTAAAGTGGTCCTGATTTGAGGATGAAAGCCACCCCAGAGATGGCAAAGACAGGCAATGGAGTCTAGGGGGGCTGCCACCTGGAGGACAGGAGGACACAAATGCCTGAGCAGGGAGCTGTGTGCCCCAGGGCTCAGGGGCTCCAGCAAGCAGAGCCTGAGGCAGAGGTTCATGACTGGAGCTAGAACCCTGAGGGAGGAATAGGGGAAGCTTGCCTGGTGTTTGTCCTGCCTGTGCCAGGGTTCTCCCCTGCTGAGCCCAGTGAGAAAAGGAAGCTTCCTGATTAGAGCAAACAGGGAGCAGGTGCCATCAGTCAGTAAACATAAAGTCTTTATGCCCCTCTCTTCCCCATCTATTCACTTCCTGCAGGTGCCGTCTTGATGTGTCCTTGACATATTGACTTGTTATCTTGAAAGGAATTTTGACATTTCATCTCTCTACTCCTGACCACGGTGCTGGACAGACACACGCTCAGGCCATGGCAGTACAGAAAGCCAGGGAAACTCCTGCTACTCCACTCCATCAGCATGACTCTCACCCTCCTCCCTCATGACGCCTGGTCCACGGGTGCTCACGCTCTAAACCCTTCCATCTGGCAGCCGCTTAATCAGTCCCTTCTCGAAGCCCATTCTGCAGGCACACCCTGAGACTCACGGTCAGCCAGAAGTTACTGGCTCAGTCTGGAATCCTGGAATCCCCTGCCTGCGTGCTCCTCCAGCCATTCACGCCTGACTCCCTCAAGCACATCCTGAGTCCTGGGGGATATGTAAACAGAACCAAGGAGCTGGGGTGTCCAGGGAGGTGGGAGACATCTAAATAAGCAATGCGTTTGAAGTCCACACTGAGTTGCAGCTTCTGTGGCTCACCCTGTGCCCCATGCCCTGTTGCCTGTCTGCATGGAAGGCGTTATGTCTTCTGCACTGTGCCAGCATTTCAGTCACTGTGCACAACCCCAGACGGACACTCAGGGCTAAAACTGGGCTGTGTCAACAGACTGGGGACACACGATGACCTTGGGCTGGGCCCGTCTAGGGCCCCGGGAGAGTACTGTACACTTTTGGAACACACTTCTGTTCACAGACTGGGATTTGACAGGTAAGTAACCAAAGGCTCAGAGAGGAAGGCAGCCTGCCTGGCCACATGCAGTGTCTGGCCATTCTACAAATTGTCAAGGGTGTGTTGGCCTGCCAGTCTGGAGAGCTTGTGACTGTGTCACAAGCCTTATGGGGGCTGGGAACCTCCTCCCTCCTGAGTCAGGCAGAGAGAATGGCTGCTGTTCATGTGGCTGCCACGACTGGTCAGAAGAAATTGATCCTGGTGTCATGGTTCAATATGGAGGACCCTGACCCCTAAAATCAAGAGTACTGAACAGGAGGGGTACTTAGGACTGGAGCAGGTCTAGAGGGTAAAGGGTGTGGGACACAGAAAGCCTTGCTCACTTGCACCTTGCCCTACAGACAGACAGAAGCCAGGGCTTATTGTTTGTCAGTTATTTGGACCACGGAACCCGGTGACAGCCGCCACAATAGGCAAGATGGGGTTCTCACACAGTAGAATACTGTGGGTATTTAAACAGAGAAAAGAAGCAGGCCTAGGTGGGTGGGGTCAGCAGAGGGCCTAGACAATCAGGGGAGGGTCAGAGAGGAAGAGAACTGCCCCTAAACACCACACCACACCATACCACACACACACACACACACACACACACACACACGCACCCACCCACCCCACAGGTACACACATACACACAGGCACACATGCACACATCTGCTCATGCATGAGTCCACTCACCCTGTCCCTGGCTGCAACCTTAGATAGATGGCAGGAAGTTGACAGGATCCTGAGTCCCTCAGGTCAAGCATCAGTGTGATCCGGGTGATAGGAAGACATGCAGGGGCAGGGGCAGCTTTGTGGAGCCAGGGAGTCAGAACTTGGGAGATCTGTAAGGGGCAGTTGGTAACTCCCTAGGGCTCCAGCCGTGACTAGCTGCTGGTGGAGAGAGTGGATCAGTTCCCCTTTGCTTTTCGACCTCTACAGTCAGAGGTTGGGCAGCCACAGCTGGGTGACTATTGGGATCCCTCAGCCTTATGCAGCCTTGGCGGCGTCTGTAGAAGGCATTGAGGAGGCTGACTGCACAGAGCTGAAAAGACGTGTACACTGATGAGAAGTGGGGAGCGCTTTGGCGATGTGTACTAGGCAGAGGCAGCTTTGAAGATGGAGCACTAGAACTGGGTTTAGGGGAGAGCATAAGAGTCTGGCACACAGCTTCTCCGACAGCATTCACTTCATCCTTCCCTTTCGGACCCATCATCTGAGCCTGGGACACACTGGGAAAGGACCTGAGAGGAAACCTTTGGGTTCCCTTGTCTGATCTATTTGGGTTTCGACGTGCACTCTGATCATGCCCTTATCCGAGTTGGACTCATCCCATCACCCAAGGGACTGGCACCTTAGTGAGTGAGCTGGGAGCTGCTGGTGGCAAGGGACCCTGTTGGGCCGGGTCCTCAGAGCTGCCTGGATCTTTCTGAAGACACAGAGGAGGGAGCTGAGTCCAGTACCACAGTCATCAAGAGGCTGCAACAGTTCTCAGGGCCAGAGGAGCCCCTCCACATAAATATCAGATGATGACACAAGACCCTGGGGGCACACAGGGGACACAGTGGCTCCTGTATGACTCAGTGGGTCCTGACCATGTGTGATTGTGGGCACCCAGCAACTCAAGGTGCAGGGGTGAAGAGAGGGAGCTGCCTTGAGGCATCTGTCAAGGGGAAATCTGTTTCCCCACACTGCCTGTGCCTGGGACCTACAGGACCCCATAAACTCTCCAAAGGGAATAACCCCTCCAAGCCATGCCCCATCCCCCAACTGTGATATAGAACCCACCCCCTACACAGTATCTATGAGTCACCCATCACCTTGCCGACAAGCTTCCAGCACCTTAGCTTAGCTCCTCTGCCTCTACCCTGCCCCACTTCCCGATCCCTGCTTTCACATCCTCCTTCTAACTCTCTGCTTGGAGTCACCTAGCCAGAGAGCCAGAGAGCCAGAGTCGCCCTGGAGATGCCTTGCAAATGAAATCCTCACTAAGCCTGTCTTTCAGAGCAAGGCAGACTCCTGGGGGGGAGGGTGATGCTCTGGGTTATTCAAGTGGCCCCAGCTCCCTTCCTGTGTCCTTGTTGGAGTGAGGGACAGGGGACACCCCTCCACTCCACACATTGAACGTGGTGTGACTGGGATGAGGTGGCTGGACCCCTCGAGAGCTGGTGTGCACTGCACAGCCCCTGGCCTCACAAGTGCTGCTGCTCAGGTTGCTGTGAGCATGGCCCCTGTGTGGTGGCATCTCCATTAAGCTTTTTGCAGTAAAATACAAGTGACAGGAGCAGTCATCAGGGGCTCACACCCTCCCATGATCATGTCTGAGGTGGACCTCATTATTCCAGAGATGGACCAGGACCCAGGGGAGGCTGACTTGCTCAGAGCTGTGTGAATTGGATGTTGCTGCATCTCCAAAGACCTGCGTGTTGATGTCACGGTTCCCAAGGCGCCACTGCCAGGAGATGGGGTGACGGCACCCAGTTTGACCTAAGTGGATTTTTCTGATGCCCCTGCAGGCAATGGTAGAATTCTTAGCTCAGGTGGCTGTATTGCTGTTGATGGCTGAGAGCCAACATGGACCTGAGTCCTCTCTGGTGCTTGCTTGATCTGTACCCCCAGAGTCCCTGATCCCTATCCCCTAGAGGGGGAAGAGAATCCTCAACCGCTGAGGTCAGGGCTAGACTAGCTTCTCTTGGCCCCAACACAGGCCGTGCCTGGAATGGGTGTATCCACGGTCATTCTGAATATGACTGTTTGGTGAGGCCTTTTCACTGGGCTCTGGTCTAGAAGTGGTCATCTAGGGTGACTTCATTGCTCAACGATCCTTTTCCAGCCTCCTGAGATGAGCATGATGGGAAAGTGAGAGGAGCTATGGCAGTTCTGGGAATGGGGAGACACGGCTGAGGAGTCAATACTCACTACCCTCCTCCTAGGGTGAGCCTGTCTGTGTCCTCAGACAGAGGAAGTTCCCCCTCCCACTGCATCTGCCAGGCTGCTAGGTCCCCACAGAGATGTTCTCAGCCTGCTGACTGGGTCACAGAGGCATCCTTGACCTCCAGACGCCATTGCCTCAGGTCTTTAGAGATACAAGCCCAGGATTCCTGCCTCCCTAGGCCACAGGCTGTTGACCCAAGTCTGACCAAAAGGACTGGCTTTGTAGAGGTGTCACAGTGGGCAGGGAAGGGCCGGATGTATGCCGTTTGCCCACTAAAGCAACCTGAAGCTCTGGCACGGGTCGCACAGCAGATCCCTGTAACCCTGACCCCCAAGCTACTCAGTTTCTTTGACACCTGCGTCTATCTGTCCTGGGACAAGCTGGTGCAGAGTAACTGTGCTCCCAAGAGAGTGAGCTGTGGTGGGGCTCATGGCCTCAAAGTCGGGCCAAGTGTGAAGGAAGGGAGTTGCATAGACGTGGGAGACACTGGACCTCCGTCTAAAGCTTGGCTTCTGAGCAACGGGTCTGCAGGCTGCTGCAGCCTTCGGCAAGCCACAGGGTATCCTAGACCCATGCTATTGGGAGAGCAGTGAGGAGTGCACCAGGCCCCAGCCTCTACCACCCCCTCTGCCTAGGCAGAGATTCTGCTGGCGGCTCTGTCCCCATGTTGTCTTCCAAGCCTTGCCATTCGCAAAAACTCAACGTTGGGTTACTTTGGTTACAGACAATGTCACAGAGGGTCTGAGAGGCTAAGTCAGTGTCCTTTGTGACCTAACCTTGGTACAGCATGGTAAGGCTGTTGGGACGCCCTGGGTTCACCAGCATCCTAATAGGAAAGAGCGCTGTGGCAGGGCCAGCACGGTAAAGCTCTCGGAGCACCTCACCTCCAGCAAGTCTCACCTCGGGCCCCAAGGCAGCCGTTTTGTTTCAGTGCTGACCTATCTGGACTCAGAGAGATTTATGCCCCCCCCCCCCCAAGGCCCTGCAACCTGAGGTAGCTGGCAGCTGAGGACACCTAGTGGCTGACAACTTGCAGACTGGCAGACAGGTGGTGACCTCACCCAAGCGTCCTTAGTTACCATGACAACTCTGGCTGAACCCAGAGTAGGTCATCACTACCTTTTATCTTCACCCCTCCCCCTGTGGCCCAACCCACCCAAGAATGGGACGGTCAGCCATCAGCTGCTGGCAAAGGGCTTGGGTCGGGGAGGGACTGGTTCTGGAAAGTTCTATCTCTGCTGATCCCTGGTGGGGAGACAGGGAGAAGCATCTGCTTCCAGAGGGCTTTGAAAGGTGAACAGGACTCCTCGGTTTTTAGCAAGGTTGTGTGGAGTGGACACCCCAGTTCCTGCCTGATTTGGGGAGAGCACAGTGTTCTGGGATACATGGGGGCTTTGGGGACACTGTGACACTCAGTGCCATCAGAAGCCATTAAAGTGAGAAATTTCACTTATTTAAACATGACTGTAAGGAGGGCCTTGGAGCACTTACAGGCCACTTACAGCCCCGCCTCCCCATGCCTTGGTGTCCCTGCTTATTAAAGGAATGATCTGAATCCTATTTCCTGGGCGGGAGACTCCAGAGGTCTTGGAGACCGAGTAACAGTAGAGGCCAGAGAGGAGCAGGCAGTCGCAGGGCTGGGGAGGGTGGCCATGAGGTCACCACATGGACCAGGCCTGTGGCTCTCCTGACATCATCGGGGATGAAGAGATTCTCAAGCTGCTGTCACTGTGTAAGGTGCCATGTCCTTCCGGTCAGGCTGGCAGGGAGGTCACTATACTTGACTGACTCTAGGGCTCAGTTCCTCCCTGCTGTGTGGTAACGGATAATCTGGGTCCCCACATCTCCCACTGCCAACAGAGGCCATCATGTCCTGAACTGCAATCAGGCAGGTACTGTAAGGCTAAAGGATGCAGGCTTGTGTCATACACACGAGAGAGCAGAGAGGAGAGGTCACCTTAGATCCAGCTGAGGGGCCCCAATTACCTTCCCTTTTGAAAGACAATGGGATAGAAGACTGAGGTCAGTGATTTGCCAAGGCCACACCATGAGAGAGCCAGCAGGAGATTTTGCCAACACCCGCTGGATTCAGTCCTCACTACAGACAAGGAGGGGCTAGGCTGCAGGATGGGTACAGAAAAGGAGGGGTCAGGGGCTGGGAATGGGGCAGAGCCTGAGCTCCTGGGGAGGCATATCACACACCTAGAACATACCAGAGTTGCTGAAAAATATTTACTACTGTGTGGTTCTTCATTTCCCCCCAACCCTCAGCAAAATAATAACAATAATAATAATAATAATAATAATAATAATAATAATAAGTTGCCCGCACCCCAAGAAGAGGAAGAGTCCCCTTGTATATGCCCCTTCTCAGGTTGTCAGGATGGGTAGCCAGGAGCCAGCCAGGGTGCCCGGCCACAGAAGCGCTGGGGCACCAGGTTGGTCCTGCGGAGGTTCAGTTCTGAGGCAAAGGTCCTTGCTTTCTGGTAGAAGAAGAGGGACATCTCACGGTCCATGAGGAAGTGGTGGTAGATGGTGGCTAGGCGTGTGTAGATCTTCAACTGGGCCTTCTTGTGGCCCAGGTCCACGGCTGCTGCCAGTGCCAGCTGGTAATACCCAGCTGCATCAAAGGGGTCCTGTGGGTAGATGTGTTGGACTGTGTTAAGCCAACTCACCAGAGTGGGGGTGGGGAGCCTGGACCATTCCCCCACAGACTACATGATCTCAGGGTCACTCTGATATATCTACCCATAACCAGCAGGGGCAGGGATGGAAATACTTTGAGTGACCCTCAAGGACTACATGGTCCCAGTATCCCTCTCATGAGCAACCCACCATGATGGTTGACCAACAGAGCCGCATCAGGATACTATGGGGACATCCCACAGCCAAAGCTTAGCCTTTTTCCCCAACATGGCTGGAGATTTCTGGTCCTTATGTTTGGACATCTTTTGTTATTTTTGTTCTTTTTTTTTTTTAAATTACTTATTTATTTTATGTGAATACACTGTCGCGGTCTTCAGACACACCAGAAAAGAGGAAATCGGACCCCATTACAGATGGTTGTGAGGCACCATGTGGTTGCTGGGAATTGAACTCAGGACCTCTGGAAGAGTAGTCAGTGCTCCTAACCACTGAGCCATCTCTCTAGCCCAGGTTTTTGTTCTTTTGGGGGTGGTTTGGAGGCAGGGTTTCTCTGTGTAGCCCTAGCTGTCCTGGAACTTGCTCTGTAGACCAGGATTGCCTTGAACTCAGAAATCCGCCTGCTTCTGTCTCCTGAGTGCTAGGATTAAAGGTGTGCACCACCACCACCCAGCTGGACATTGCTTTTTAAATCTGTTGCCACTAAGGGTACAGCAGCTTGGGTGTTGGCTCAGTGCAGCTCCAAGCCCCACTCAAGTGTGATCCAGAGATCCAGGTGACCTGGAACAGCATTATGGCCACCCCTCAGGTCCTTCCTGTGCCACATCCACGTCCCTTTCCTGAAGCTTCCTTTGTCCTCCCAGATCCCAGCGCCTAAGGCCTTGACCTGCCATGGCCTCTCTGCTCCTTCTCTCCTGAGCCTCTCTGCTGTCTGTATCTGACCTTGCCTCATGTCTAGTCACTCCGGGAGTGTACAATGCCTTCCCAGGAGGAGTGGGGTCTCCGGGGACTGCCGGGCCTCACTAGCTCTGGGAACTTCCCGGGCCCCTGTTGTTGAGTGTGTACATGTGGCCCACATCATTGGGACCTAAGATGAGGTGTGACACCCCCACCCCCAGCCACTCCCAGGTCAAGGGCATCTTTGCCTCAAACTCAGCATCCTGGTAGGATGCAAACTGCCCCTGGACACACCTCACAGCAATCTCTCGCCCTAGCTTCTTCAGAAGTCTGTTACCACAGGAGTGACCTGAGGGGCTTCCTGAGACCCCACCCAGCCTGCCTTTTCCCCTTCCACATCTGGGACAGCTTCCTCAGCTGGCAACAAAGTCCAAGATCTAACAATGTCTCCTTTGTACCAGCCCCACAGAGCCAGGACCCAAGAACGGAGTGGGCCACATGGGCCACACGGGCCACATATAGCAGATGGTGGATACTCTTCCCCCTGGGCCTAAGGCCATCCCTCCCTGGCTAACTCTGTGACAGGAGGAAGCATGAGAGGCACCAGCACCTCAGCAGGCAGAGGTCTGGAGGAGGGGCACTCAGCTACGTGGAAAGCCAAAGTGTGTGCGCGTGCGCCTGTGCGATAGCTTGGATTCACACATGTGCCTGAGCTGTGACCAGCAAAAAAGATTCAGAGAGGGAGCCTGGGACCAGTGTACCCCTTCCTGCACCCCAGCTTCCTTCACTGTGAGGCAGGACGTTATTATTTCCACCCATCCCTCCTAGGTGACCAGGAAAGGCAATGCCATGGAATTCCAGTAAGGAATTGTGGAGAAAGGCTGACATCCTAGGTATGCTTCCTGGAAGAGGCACCATGGTATGGGCTGGATTCCCGATGTGAGTGGTCAGTGTTCATACGTGTCCTCGTCTCTTTATGTTCTTTTGGGAGAATCACCGCATTCAGGAAACTTCCTAACGACTTTCCCACTAATGGTATATGGTGCCCTCTGCCTTCTGTTTGTTTCATGAGGGGGCCAAGCCTGACCAGCACAAGAGAGCGGCCCTGTCTGCTGACCTCTCTGGCTTTTCACAGCCAGGTCTGGCTCCAGGAGAACGTGAGGAGGCCATAGCTGGGAGGCAATGACTGTAGTGTAGACCTCACACTCAGGTGGAGCAATGACTCTACCCCAGGCTGAGCCCCCACCCTTCCCCACACTCAGGCAGAGCAATGACCCTACCCCAGGCTGAGCCCCCACCCTTTTCTCCCACCTTCAGGTCATAGAAGATGATGTCACCCAGCACCAGGTAGACCTTCACATAGTACAGGGTCTCCTCATCAAATTCCAGGGGTGAGCTGCAGAGTGACAGGGCCTTGAGGAAGAAGTGCTCAGCCAGTTCCCCGTGGCCCAGCTGGTGGTGCAGGGTGGCTAGCCTGTGGTAGGCCACTCGCTCATTCAGGCGGTCACCTGGGTGGGGGGTGCAGGTGGAGGGGCAGGTGTGAGGACATCACCCAATAGGGCAGGCAGGCCATGAGCCAATCAGGCTGCAGACAGAAGGGTGAGGACAGAAGAGGCAGGAAAGGGAGGTGGGAGAGGACAACATACACAAGTCCCCCCCACCCCCACCGCCCGCCCCTCCATGTGGAAAGCGGGGGCAAGTGGGTCAGCATGTGGTCCCAGCAAGAGAAAGAAGCAGAGAAAACCTCCGAGCTTCGCTCTCTCCTAAATCCCTGCCCGCTCTGTGCTCAGCCGTGGCTAGGCACTGCCAGCTCAGTAGAGCTGTTCCCACGGGAGATGGGAGAATCCAAGCAAGGCCTGCTCAGCAGACCTGGGACTGGAGGCCTACTAGGATGGGGCGCTGAGCAGGACCGCGAGGGCTGAGGACTCACCTAGGGTGATGCTGAGTGCCAGGGCCTCATGGGCAAACTCTAGGCCCTCCTGAGGTGCCTCCAGTGCAGACAGAAGGGCCACCAGCTTGTTGCACAGGCGCAGTTCCACTTCCTGGTCCCCTACAGTCACAGCCAGTGGCAGTGCCCGGTCCTGTCCGTATACTGAGGTTAGGCTTCTGCAGTACCCACCAAGCAAAATTCCTCCTGAGCCCACATGTGTGCGAGGAACCGTCAACTCCCTTTGCCTGGTCTTTCCATGGGACAGAGGTTGGTTCTGTTCTGACATCCCAGGCTGGGAACTGGGGTTACCCCCACATAGACTGGCCACTCACCCGGTAGAAGGACACGGCTTTCTCCCGTTCCCAGGTCCCATTGAAGAAAATGTCCCCGGCTGCCTCAAACAGTTCCAGGCCCAGCTTGGGGTCCCCAGTATACAGGGCTGCATTCTGTGCCACCTGAGAACCAGACGTTCGCTAGAGACTGTACCTTCTGGAAAGGCCATGTCTCTAGAGATGTGTGATCTCACACTTGGAGACACCAACCTCCCTCTGTCCCTGTGGGTTTGTGGCTCTGAGGAGAGGAGCTTTCAGGACCGGAGAGCTAGGAAGTGTCAGTCCAGCTGCATCCCCAGTGCCCAGCAGGTGTGGGCTGCCTGGGTGAGCAGGGAAGCGCTCGGGCCTGGCTTCTGGCCTGCCTACTATGTTAGAATCACAGCTGGCTGCCCCTCCTGTAGCTCTCACCACATCCTATTCATTCCTGACCCATCCATACCCACTTCTCTCCCTTCAGTGCTACAAGACAGAGCCTGAGGCCGAGGCTTCTCTGATGTGTTCAGGGATGCCTGCAATGCTTGATACAGTAGGTGCCCAAGAAACATCTGCTCAGTGATAAGATAATACACCCTCGCTCCAGCTTCTAGGCTGGACCTTGATATTCTCTTCCAGCAGGTGGCGCTAGCTCCCCACCCTGACTCAAAACTGCCTGATCACCAGCTCAGATGGCCCTTCCCTGGGCTCTCGGATCCTAGATCCTCAGTTCACCATGCCTCTCCCGTGCTCCTCATCTGTCCAGATTGCTGAAGCAAGCTCTTCTGTGTGCAAACTGAGAGGACACAGCATTCCCACTTACCCTAAGCACTTGCTATGTACTGACAAGGGTGGGTACTATGCAGGGGCCCACCTTCTGCCCGGAGAGCTCAGATAGTTATCAGAGCGGCTGGGCATGGAGGGGAATTGAGGGAGCCAGAGTGGGAAGGCGCTCAACCGTGATGGGTGGGTGAGAAGAACATGTGGATAGGTATATGGGTGGATGAGGGGATGCACAGGTTGTGTGGGTGGACAAATGAATGTGTGGTGAAGAGGGAGATGTGATGAATGGATGAGTGGGTAGATGGCTGAAAGGATGGATGGGTGGATAGATGGATGGACTGGTGGGTCAATGGGTGAGTGAGTAGATGAGTGGATAGGTGAGAGGGCAGATAACTGGGTGAGTGGGGAGATGGGTGGGTGGAGAGGTAGGTGAGTGGACAGTTAGGTCAATAAGCAGGTGGGCACAGGGCACTGGGTAGTTAGATGGATGGGGTGGGTGGTGAGGGAGGGAGCCGATGCACCCTGCCAGCACTGAACACACCTGGATGTACAAGTCCACCAGCTCATTCTGACGCAGGATATAGTAGATCTTCCCTGCCTGCAGCCAGGCGCGTGCCTCTTTCTCCTTCTGCTGCAGGTCGATGAAAATCCCCAGGCTCCGTTTAGTGTAATCCAGAGCTGATTTGTAGGCCCTGGGGTCAGACACAGGCATCAGAACAGGATCTGCCTACAGAACGGCCTGGAAGGTCAGGACCTGAAGGAATCCTCTGTGGGCAGCAACAGATCCTGCCCCAGGCATCCCATCACAGCATGGAAAAACAAAGGCAGTTCTTCAGAGGAAAGACAGGCAGCTATGTGTAAGGAGCCCTCCATGTGCCATCAACCCCAGCAGGCTGAATCCAGCCAGTAATGGCTAGCTGTATGTCAACTTGACATAAGCTAGAGTCATTTGGGAAAAGGAGGTCTCATTTGAGAATGTCCCCACCAGGCTGGCCTGTGGGTAAGCCTGCGGTATGTTTTCCTGATTGACTTGTGAGGGCCAGCTTATTGTAAGCAGAGATACTTCTAGGCTTGTGGTCCTGGGCATTGTAAGAAAGCAGGCTGAGCAAGCCAGTAAGCAGCGCTTCTCCATGGCCTCTGCATCAGCTCCTGCTTCCAGCTTCCTGCTGTGTTTTGAGTTCCTGCCCTGGCTTTCCTCAATGATGGGCTATGATATAGAGATGGAAATGAAAATAAACCTCGTCTCCCCTCAAGTTATTTGTGGTCATGGTATAGAAACCCTAATGCACACAGTCTATTCTCTGAGAGATAATGTCATGTGGCAGAATTCAGATCGTACGCCAGGGCTTTTTTTTTTTTTTTTT
>NC_034602.1:29125888-29146355 GCF_900095145.1 Mus pahari
GTCCTGGAACTCACTCTGTAGACCAGGCTGGCCTCAAACTCAGAAATCCGCCTGCCTCTGCCTCCCAAGTGCTGGGATTAAAGGCGTGTGCCACCACATCCAGCACATCAGGGTTTCTTAACCTTGTACATACTGCAGTGTTACAGAGTGTTACAGTTCTCAGCATTGGCTGTCCCTGAGGCCTGGGTGGGGCTGAGCACCTTCAACACACTTCCAGGGAGATGGACGGCAGCCCAGGGACATATCCGAGAAGCCTGGCTCCAGGCCACCGTTCCTGCTGTGAGTCTGTGCTAGGACAAGGGTCTCTCCTGTTTCCTAACAGGGTCTTCCCTGCTCCAGTGCCCCTGCCTTAGGAGAGGTGTCACATTGAGGAGTTTCCCCGACTGGCAGGCTAGCCAGAACTTCAGTGTAGGTCACACCTCCAGCATGACCCTGAGCTCTGGCTCCAGGGTAGCTAGTTGGCTCTGCCCCCTGTGGTGAGAAGCCTGGAGAACACATGGCCACCAGAGGACGTCTGGTGGGTGAAGGACACCCACCTGGCCCCAGGCTGACAACTAGAGACTAGAGGCAGGTAGGGGTCAGATTACAGCAGCAACCATGGCATGGGGGGAGGGGCTTAAATGACTGTAGTGATGACCCTTGTTTAACAGAGAAAAAAGATATGAGGACTGGTCCCCCATCAGAGTTGGGGCCATGCTGGGACTCCTATGTCATGAACAACGAATGGCATGATCCCCAGCCCTGGAGAATTGGGATTTGGCTGGTTCCTGAGGGGAGGGGCTCCCCAGGATTTCTGTGCCCTGCCCCACTGCTGTTCTTACCGCTCAGTGCCCAGTGACAGGTAGAGCTGGCTGATAGCCTCCAGGAGCTGCCCCTCCAGGACCTTGTCAGCGGTCTTGCGTGCCAGTGCCAGTTGGAACTCGTGGTAGATGACACACCGCACCTCGTTGGGCATCACCTTGCTGTAGAAGAGGCACAGCTTTTGCACAGCCTGTAACTGACCTGGGTGGGGACAGAGGGAGGACGTGTTACTCTCCCGATTCAATCACCTTTGAAGAACCCTAGTGCCTGTGTGTGGAAGGGCTGAAGGCCCCACTCTGTGACTCCCTCTTCCTCACTTCTTAGCTGGGTCCTCAAAAAACAGGAATCTCAAGCCCAGAGCCAGGCTATAGAGCCACAGGTCTGTAGAGAAGCATACCATGGGCTTTCCATCAACTGGCATGCAGGGAAGGTTGTAGATAGTGCTGATCAGCTCAGCTGGGCCAGGGGAGGGTCCTAACCAGGCTGTCCACACCTTTTGTTTCTGTCTTACCCCACCTTTCCCATCTCCACCCTGGCCACTAGGCCAGGGAAATGGCAGCTTAATATAGTCAGACATACAGACAGTCCATAGCTAGCATCTTTCCTGGTGCCTTCCACCTAGGGCAACAGATTCAGCCTATATCAAGCTGTGCTCTACCCATAAGCCTAGGCTCCACTCAGGAGGCAAGGCTCCAAACCATGGTTTACTGGACTATCTCAAAGCTAGGGGCTGGGAGCCATGAGGCATCCCCAACTGTCAAGACAACTTGGAAATCAACACAAAGGAAGAAGCACCTTCAACACACTTCCGGGGAGATGGATAGCAGCCCGGGAACGTATCCAAGAAGCCTGGCTCCAGGCCACCGTTCCTGCTGTGAGCCTGTGCTAGAAGGTTTAGCCATGCCGTGCCAAGATCTTGAGGGTTCAGGTTTGCTCAAGGGCTCACAGGGAAGTCTCTAAAGACACCCTCCAGGCACTGACCAAGTCTCAGGAAATGCAAAAAGATGGACGTCACTGGGAATGTGTTCTTTGGCTACAGGGCAGCAAAATAGAACTACAGAATGAGTTCAGGGCCAGATAGTGCCAACTAGTGATGACTTATCTCAAAGAAGGCGGGGATACAGAAAGGTTCCCGAGCGTTTGTCTAGCACATGTGAGACCCTAGGATGGTTTGCTTAGTTCTGCTAACCAAACAGGGACAAAACCAGAAATCAGTAACGGTAGAAAGTCTGGTAAATTCACGGATATATGAAAGTTCAGCTGCCCATTTCTGAAGAGCCAGAGGTTAAAGGAAGAGACACAAAGGAAACAGAAGCATAGAAGTTTAAGGGATTGGAAGTTAAGGGTTGGAGGCATGGCTCGAAAGTCAAGAGCACTAGCTTCTCTTGCAGAAGACCTGGGTTTGATTCTTAGCACCTACATGGCACCCCACAACCCTCTGCAACGCCAGGCCCAGGGCATCTGAAGTGGGGATCTGACACCTCTGGTGGCACCAGGCACACTTGTGGTGCACAGGTATACAGGAAGACAAAACACTCATTCACGTAAGATGATGATGATGACGGTGATAGACACTTAAGGGGTGTTGAAAGCAGCGCTGAGTGGGAAACTGATAGCTTTGAGTGCTTTTGATGGATATGGGATGCAGGGGGGGGGTAAGAGATAGAAAAGAGAAGGTGAGACGAGAAGGGGAATGGGTGGGAGGGGGTTGGAGAAAACAGGTAGGAGATTAGAGAAGGAGAAGGAAGAAAAACCCTAAGCCTCAACTTCCGTCTTAATGAACTACAAAGGATCAACTGTGATAGAGACAGTGAGATGACTGCGGAGGAAACCCACAAAGCCCAAGTCTGGTGCTTTGACAAGACCGACAGAATTATAAACCTTCCACCAGCCTGACCAGGGAAAAGAGGTTGTAAGTCTCTAAAACCTGAAACGAGGGGGTGTGCTGCTGTCAGTCTCATGGAAGTGACCGTGAATGCTGTAATCACCGTGAACAGCTGCCCATCAACACCCCAGGACCCTTTCCAGAAACACACTCCGCACCAACACTGACTCAATGGTGAGCTGGCCTGTGGCCCTGGGGTCTTTCTTCCCTCAGTCTCCCAAGTGGTGGAGAGACACATAAGGCTGGGTCCTCGGCACAAGCCTTGCATCTGGGGAGGCCTGGCAGGGATGGGCTGGTGGCTATGTGGTCAGGTTGTTGATGCTTTGAATGTCTGCCCCCCAGAGGCAGGATGGAACCTGAGGCTTCCTGGGTTCCTTTCATGCCAGTCTGTTCTGCCAAGTCCTTACCTGCTGGGGGATTTCCTCCGTGGCTCCCTCTACACAAACCATGTCCTTAAAACCCCATGTGTGTATCAGGTTCTCTGCCAGAGAACAGACTCTAACCAGACCCACCTCCTCACCATCTCTGCAGCCACAGTGAACGAGCATCCTGTAGACTTGATGATTCTCCAGTCCTCTCGGGAAAGGGGGCAAGTCATAGGCTAAGGTTCCTAATGATGCTTAGCTCCCCCAGCTGAGGCTTACCATTCAAGGCTGCGAAGTGCATGGGTTCAGCAGCCCCACCCTCAGCTCCTCCAGCACTCCCTACTCGGCTAACCTTTCCTCAGACTGTGAGTCAAAGAAGTGTCCCCAAGCCACAGTCTGTCTCCTGTCCAGCTCCTGGCCCTAGTGAGAACGTGGTCCCTCCCACTTGTGGGTAGAGCCTGGATTTCACTTGCACAAGGTCCTTGTGGGTGAACCCAATCGGCTCTGAAGCCTGGTGACTTCTAATGAAGAGGCCACGTGAGATGGTCAGGGCTGCAGAAGACAGAACCGGAAGTTCAGCTCACAGAACCCCAGGCTATGTCAGCTCAGTGGGGCCCCAAGTCTCCGTGTTCTGTCTAGGAGAGGTTGTGCAGTTCTCAGAACAGTGATTCTCAACCTTCTTAATGCTGTGACCTTTTAATATGCTTCCTCATGCCTTGGTGACCACCCCAACCACAAGATTATTATTATTATTTTTTTTTTTTTTGGTTTTTCGAGACAGGGTTTCTCTGTATAGCCCTGGCTGTCCTGGAACTCACTTTGTAGACGAGGCTGGCCTCGAACTCAGAAATCCGCCTGCCTCTGCCTCCCGAGAAGATTATTTTTGTTGCTATTTCCTAACTGTATTTTGCTACTGTTGTGAGTTGTAATGTAAAGATCTATTTTGTGATGGTCTTAGGCAACCACTGTTAAAGGGGTCAATTGACCTCCCTCCCTATCAGGGGATCATGACCCACAGGTTGAGAACCCCTGTTCTACAGTAAGGTAGGACACACGCACTCTCAGTACATCCTTCATGTCTAGCCCAGAGCAGGAAGGAGGTGGAAGAAGTTTGCCTCAAAGGTGGTGGCAAACATCTCCAGGTTTCCACGGCTCAGTGGGCGGTCTCTGTTCTCTGCCTCCCACCCCAGGGTGTTCTGATGGGGGAATGGCGTGCTTTCTCAGAAGCCCACGTGACCCACGCAGACCCCAGGAGGAAGTGTGGAGGGGGAACAAGGTCAGTCAGTACTTACTCTCCAGATGGTCTGTCTCCACGGCCACCAGAAAGGCCCACTCATAGTAGCACTTGGCCTGCTGCGGGAGGGCCCGGCGCGTGCACAGTTGGCCCAACCACAAGAGTACCTGGGTGAAGTCCCGGCCACACACCCCAATGGACACCTGGGAGAAGAGCCCCACAGCCTCGCGCAGGTAGTGCTGGGCCAAGCTGCGTGCCCCAGCTTGCAGACACAGGGCCCCAAAGTTAGCCAGGACCACTGCCTGGCTCTGCAGATGGCCCTGGCCATAGGCCATGTGCAGAGCTCGGAAGTAGCCTTCGGCAGCCTGCCGGGTCCTGCCCATCCTCTTCAAGGCCATGGCCACCATGTTCATCATAACGCACTCCTGGTCCTTGTTGGCCACAGCTGCATCTGAGACGCACTTCAGGATGTCCATGGCTACTAAGCTTTTCCCACAAAGCATGTGCAACCAGGCGAGCGCCACCAAGCGGTCCACGACAGGGTGGACCCCAGCTGCAGTGTCAGCTTCTGCAGCCTGAGACATGAAGGCAATGGCCTGGCTGTACTGCTGGTGGTGACTGTACAGCTGAGCCAGGCTGGCATAGAGCGGCCCACGCAGTGCCTGTCCCGTGCCCGGAGCCAGAGAGGCTAACGCCTGTCTGAGGTAGTAAGCAATCTGGGAGGGAAGGCTATGACCTGCCCTCCTTTGGCTGTTCGGCCCAGGAGCGTTCTGGAGTACCAGGTCCACACTCCTCAAGGAGCCAGGCAGAGAGCACCTAGTCCACAGTGAGGACACCCTGAGGCAGCTCAACGCCAGGTGAGGCAGGCATTTCCGGCCGTAGATGTCGGCCAGAAGCAGGTAACAGTCTTCAGGCCATGAGGCCTGCGGGGTCCCCGCATCCCTGTTGAGGCGAAGCAGTCTCTCCAGGTATGGCAGGGCCTCCTCAGGCTGTTTGAGGTGGGTGTAATGCCTGGCCAGCAGGAAGCAGGCCCGGGCCTCGGCCTGCGGACTGAGGCCACAGATGACCCTGCGCAGTGCATACTTGAGAAGCTCTGCATCTGTGTTGCAAGAGTGGCCGGGTGTCCCCAGGAGCAGCGCCGCGGCTTTGGGTGCCACCTGCACACACTTCTCCGCGTTCTTCTGCTTCAGATACACAGTAGTCAGGCTGCTATACACTGCTGCCACCAGGGAGAGGTCCCCAAAACTCCCCTCCAGAGCCCCCAGCGCCTCTTCAAAGTACACCCGGGCCTGGGATAGTTTGAGCTTTCGGGCACACAGTCGCCCCAGCAAGAGGCAGAGCCTTGCCAGGGCCATGCTCAAGTCGACTTTCTTGGCAACTCCTCGGGCCTGTGCCAAGCGTTCGGCCAACCCTTCTTCATCATCAAAGCCATGGAGTGCGGTGCTCAGCCAGGGAAGTGAGATATCGTACAGGCTCCGGAAGTGGGCCTCATAACCAGGGGCATTCAGGACCTGCAGCAGTGAGTCCAGAGGCTCGGGGTCTGTCCAGTCATCCTCAGGATCCAGGCAGAAAGGGGGCTCCTCGAGGTCCGGTGAGCTCACTCTGCTGGACACCGCTCCAAGGCTCCAGGATGCTGGGGCTTCGGGGTGGTCAGGGCAGGCCTTGCACTTCTCTAAAATGTTCTTTACCATGTGCAGAGTCTCATGTGGTTCTGGGTTCAGGTGAGGCAGAGACATTTCTAGAAGTCACAGAAGGCCAGGTTGGATGAGCTGTGGCCCTGACTTGTGTGGTGTCCCCCACCACTGTCCCCCATCCACTGTTCCACTAGCTGCATGTCCCTGCTGTCCCACTTTCTGATTCCAGAACACTAGTGTCCTGGTTCCTCTTGTCAACCTTCCTGCCCAGAGTTTTCAGAGACCCCAAACATTAGAAAGGAGGGGTGGCTTGCGGACAGTGGCTCTTTAGAAAGACCTAAAAGCCAGCTAACCATCGGGCCCACAGCCAGAGTCCAACCACAGGTGTGACTCTGCAGGTCAGCCGATTGGCACAAGTACTCAGCATGGGCTCAAAGGCTGCCACAAAAGACAGATGAAGTTAAGCATCATGTCATGTCTATCTGCGGGACCTGTGTGCTCGTGTCTATGGAGGCCAGACATATGGGGAGCATAGCTCAGAGACAGAAAGGGTACGTAACATGCGCGTGGCCTGGGTTCAGTACTCAGCAACACACACACACACACACAAAGAGAGAGAGAGAGAGAGAGAGAGAGAGAGAGAGAGAGAGAGAGAGAGAGAGAACTAAAGACAATGATGGCAGGAAGGTTGTGGTCATTGGCCTCAGCCATCTCATGGGAAAGTGGTAGCAGTCTCCTTGGGGAATGATCCCAGGGACAGTTTACAGATGGGCCAGTGAGCACAATCTACCACCGCCTGCTTGTGGGCCTCAGACAGGTACAGACCCAAAGCCACACTCCTCCACGAGGGCAGAGTAAGCACACACCTATTTCCTACTGGGATTAGGAAGGAAATGAATGAACAAAGGCTCGGGGGTTAATCCTTCACTGGCATTAAACAGTCGCTTTGCTCTCAAGTGTGAACGTTAAAACACGCTCTTCCAGAGGACACAGGCTTGGTCCCCTGCCCACGGGGCAGCCCACAACCAGTTCCACTGCGGAGCCAGTGCCCTTTTCAGGCCTCCCTCCATCGACAGCGGGCACATAGGTCATGTAGATACACACAGGCGGACAAACACACACCTAAAATAAAAATAAATCTTTAAAAAAAATATCTGCTCCAGGCAATCTGGAGCCAGATGTGGGAACACACTCTTTTGGTCTCAGCACTTCGGAAGCAGAAGGAAAAATCAAGTGTCTGAGATTCTCCTGCAACACAGCAGGTCTGAGGCCAGCCTGAGACGAGGTTTTAAACATCGATCTTTCCTAGTCTGTAAAGCCTGGTGGATTGGTCTAGAAATCCCCAGCCACAGGGGCCTTAATGACTGGACAGATGGAGGCGCCCTAGGGCCTCTGTCAGGACCTGGGCAGAGGATGGGCCACCAGGAGAAAGCTGTTCCAGCCTCATCTGCCTCTGCTCGCTGCACTCCTCCTGGCCCTCTTCCTTGAATCCCAGTTAAGCGCACATGGGTACATTCCTGGGGGCTATCCCAGGCCCATCAGGGGCTCACATTTCTAGATCCCCTGTTTAGACCCTCTGGGGAAGGAGATGACTGCAGAGGAAGATGGTAAGGGTATTCTGGGATGGACCCCAAGAGGGAGGGACCCCTAAGACTAAGTTAGGGGAAAGGCTCTCTCTCCAACCCCTAAATCCAACTGCTACACTCCTGTAGTCGTGTACTACACTCCTTTAGTAGTGTGGTCAGACCCACTAGGGGAAAACTGGGTGGTTGCATCTGTCTTGAAAAGGAGCCCACAGCAGTGTGGTCTAGAGCAGGAGAGAGGACTCTGCCTTCTTGGGAGGTCTTGTTGAAGAAGAGGTCTGGGTTCCCAAAGCTTCCGGCAGTTATATATAATAGGAGAGCTCCCAGCCACCCATCCCATATCCCCCAACATCCTGCAGAAGTGTTATGTTTGATGGCCAGCGACCTGCTCTCCAGTGCTGCTGCCTCTGTCCGGTGTTCACACCCGGTGTGAACCTGAGTTCACCTCCCCGAGACTCAGCCATGAGAAGAGGACCTGAGCCCGCAGGCAGGGCAGCACCTACCTCGTTGCTCCAGCTGTTCACCCTCAGCTTCTTCTAACCAGTCTAGAAAAGGGAAAAGGGGAAAGGGCAACGGTCACTTCCTCTACCTGTGCCCCGGGTCCTGCCTCATGGGGCCAGGTGAATGCAAGCTGTGTAGTCACACTAGCACCTATGATGATCAGGGCCAGAGAACCCATGTTCTCAGATGTCTCCAGGCAAGGAGGGAGCACGTCTACCTCAGGTGCCCCTCCCCCACCCCCATGCCTGCTCAGGGTGCCTGTGATCATTGTCAGCTTCACAGCGAGCACAGGCACAGACGGCAAGCAGCGGAACAAACCGGCTCGAGCTCCTTTTGTGGGTTGCTCTTCACCCAGGGTGGCACTTGGACCTCATTCCCACTTATTTGGGTGAGCACTAACTGCCCGCTGGATTGCCGTAGCAACCAAAGGAGGAAAAGCGCTGAAGAAGACATGCATGACAACAGCGTGCAGGAGAGGCACGGCACCACTTTTGGAAGTTCTGAGTCCTGGAATTCTAGAGGTCAAGTGCCCAGGCCAGCCAACAGCCATGGAGCCAGTTCTGCCTGAGCTCAGAAGTGAGTCTGACCAGCACAGGCACAAGGACCAGCCTCAATGCTGGTAAGGGTGCTGTCAGATCACAATGGGGCCCCACATTTCCCTGTCCACAGAAGCTGAGGGCCCAGAGTGTCTGCATCTGATGCTTGGTGACAGGACATAGGCTCCTTCAACACCCAGAGACTCAGGACTACTTCCTCGTGTCACCAGTCCCTGACATCTTTGGATTCTGAGCCTGGTTGTCCGCACCCAACCCTGAGGACACAGGGTTGCCTTTCCCGGATACCTGGTGGGGCTTTCGCTGCTTCTTTGGGGGATGGCCTGAGGGAGGCTGCATAGTTGGAAAGGGGGCGGGGGTGGGGGGGAGAGGGTCCCTAGGGAGCTTGGAAAGAGCCAGAAGCATCCAGTTCAGCTCTCTTGGGACTAGGGCAATAGTAAATCAACCCAGCTGGGGCAGGGAGGGCAGAGTCTGACAGTCCTGTGTGGCCTTGACCAGACCGATGGGCTCCACCCAGTTGCAAAACATTTGGCCCACACCCTTCATGCCAGTTTCTGCTCTTCCAGGAATCTGCCCTGGGGAAGACTCTAGGTTAAAATGACTTAGCAGCACAGTCTTGTCTCCACAGCTTACAGAGAGAGACCAGAGGTGCCACACTCCCTGTACCTACCCAGGCTGCATGTGGTGCACACATCTGTGCCAGATGTCCTGCTCAGGAGCCGCCGAGCGTCCTCTTCTGAGAAATGGCCCTCAGTTCTGAAGAATGACCTTTCTTCCTCACTGAGGAAAATTGCACTTTCCAAGCTAGGAAGACAAAAAGCAAAACACCTTATTTAGAAGAACGAATTCTCTCGAAACCCAGGAGGCCCAGCGTGTGTGGGCAGATGGAGTTGGGCCAAGAAAGTCATCTTTAGGTTAACCAAGTTTAGTGTCATTCCAGGACTTTGGAACAGAGCCACAGGCCAGCTGAGTTTCCCTCCTGTGTGAGCCAGGTGGCTCGTTCCATTGTATGTCCTTGCTATCTCACAGAGGACACGCCCCCCTAGGAGTTGTGTTCGATTCAGGGATCGAAATCAGCAACCAATCATCTCCACAGCTGAACTTGTGGTTTCATCTTTTTTTTTTGACAAAATTTCACAGTCAGATCTGGATCTTCTCCCTCATTCAACCTCAATGAAGACACTAAACATAAACAAAGCCTGCCCTTGAGGGGACCTTTACTGAGCCCAGAAATAAGAAAGTCTGTAAATGGGCTGGAGGGAGAGCTCGGAAGTTAAGGGTGCTTGTTATTCTCTGTTTCCCAGACACAACCACCTACAACTCAAGTTCTAGGGCATTCGATGCCCTCTTCTGTCCTCCGCAGGCATCAAGCACCCATGTATGTACAGAAAGACACACATGCAGGCCAAACACTCGTACACATGAAATAAAATGATCTCTCTCGATAGATAGATAGATAGATAGATAGATAGATAGATAGATAGATAGATAGATAGATAGATAGATAGATATGTTTAGATTATAAAGGCCCTGGGTTGGTGAGTGCCAGGCAGATTCTCAAACCCCACTTGAACTCTCCCCTGTGAAACCACCATCCTTCTCCCAGTACCCAACACCAGGACAGGACTCATGTGGCCGTGAAGTCAGACAAAGGAAACAGGGAAGGGTCAGAGGCACAAAAGGAAGAAGATGGAGGAAGGAGGCGATTTTGCCTGTAGGAGTAAGTCAGCAGGGTACCGTGAAACTAACAAGCATCCAAGAAACCACAGCGCAGCTTCCGGCCTCAACCCAGCGAGCTGCTGCTTCAGAAACAGAAGAGAGGAAAAGGTGACTGAAGGCTGTTGGGGAGGAACGGGTGACACCGTGAGTGTGACATGCATACTGGAATCATCTTTGCTTGTGAACATCATGGTGGCAAGGTGTCTTGGTTTTTGACACCTGTCCTGTGGTTATACTTGAGACCCTGGCTTCAAGAGGCATTTCTACAATGGGGCGAAGAGCCTTAACTTGTATAGCTTATCCTCAAAGGCTCTGAGGCCAAGCAGGAGGAAGAGAGAGAAAGAAGAGAAAGCAACCAAGGTGAGAAACTGTCTTTAGCCACCAGCAGCAGGTAAGGGACAGGATGTGGCTGTGTTCTTCTTCTTTTTCTGTAAATTTGAGATCGCATCAAGACAGAAGAAGAGAGGAATGACTGGGCTGTTACCAAGCTGGGAGCTCCCAGGTTCAGGGCAGGAGAGACACCAGAAATATTGGAATGACAGAGAAGTAGGTACAGTCCCTTGCTGTGAAAGATGATGTCAACACCTCTAACACTCTGGGGAGACAGGGAAGAATGGACCAGACTTGAGCTCTTCCAACCCTGACTTCTGTTAAGTTTGGAACTGTTGAAGCCACAAGGACCCCACATCTGTCAAAAGGCCCAACAACAGAGGGAACATTCTCCTTAGAGCTGTGCCATCTCTGTAATGAGAGACCTTGAGACACAAGCCACGAGCCACACTGATGTCTCAAGAAACAGCTGAGTTAATGAGGTCACCATGACATGGCACTGCGCAATACAGGAGAGCCCAGAATTCTGTCACTGGAGCTGAATGGAGAGTCTGTGGAGGTGTCCCACAAGGCCTGTAGACAGACTGTGCCCCCATCTCGTGTGCACGCTGACGTGTGCATGGTGCCCTAAGTATGATCAGCACACAGGTCCTGCCAGTGTCCTTCTGGTCTGAGGGACAGATGATGGGATACTTTAAGGGACACTTTAAATCAGGGGAGGGTACAGAATGCAGTGGACTCAGTGATGGCTGCTGCCTTAGAAACTGCATCTGAGAGTTGTGTATGGCATCCAGTCCCCAGTAAACCCAGTTTGAGGAAGGCATGGTTCTAGAGGGGGCAGGCGCAGAGAACGGGGCTTTCTGCATACACCTGTCGCTCCAGGCTCCTTGACTGAGGTCTTGTCAAATGAAACCATGAGCTGACCAAGGGTGGCCTCAGCTTGACTCACTGGCCTCCCCAGACATGCCGCCCCACCCGCCATTGCTCAAGGCTGTACCAAGTTAGCCCAGAAAGGACCGGAGCACTCCCCCCACCTGGAGCAGGTACAGACAGAGTTCTCTCAGGGACAGAACAGGGCCAGGGATTGGTGATTATAAAAGTGGGATTATAGTCTGGCAGACCCCAGAGAACCCGGTAACAGTGAAGAGTCACGGGCATCTGTTCAGAGCCGAGAAAAGGCGAGCTGCCTTGCAGCTAGCCTCGGGGGAGCTGATGGCAAGTGAGACCTGAAGCCAGGGAGACCGGGTTCAGAAGCTTCACAGGGTTTTATACTGAAGGGTAGACACGGAGAACCTTCAAAATGTCTGTCTCCCTGGAACTGGTTTTGGAAATTGTCCCTGTAGCTGCGACTAGCTAAGCTGAGGCAGATGGGAGCTGGCAGGATGCACAATAGAACAGCAAGCGTGTCACAGGAGACAGACAAAGGTGAGGAGGCAGCAGGAACTTGAAGGATTCAGCAGAAGGCAGGGAGAAGCGGGCCAGTGGGAGTGAGGCTCGACAGGAAGGGGCGCTCCACACACCACAGCAGCGCGGCTGCTCTAACTCAGCCCCAGGCTCCCGCCCATGGAGGCTATACCTAACATGTGGCATTTTTCACCAAAGCTGTAGAACTGACACAGAGGATAAGCACACTGTACAGTCACACAGTGCCCTCTGGTGGCACCCTGGGAGGGCTGAGTCAGACCCAGTGGAGAAGGGAAGGAGGAGTTGCCCAGGACAGTGTCCTGGTGGTTCCTGAGAGGCTAACAGAGGGTGGCAGGATCCCCGCAGGAGCAGTGTGGGGTTTGGGAAAGGGGCCTCTGCCACTCACTCAGATGCCGGGCCCTGCATGCTGACGAGGCCAGTCCTCACAAAGCCCACCTGGCCAGAGGCCATGTGCCGGCCCACACACCAAGGCAGGCCAGGCACCTGGGCACCGAGGATCTCGATGACATCACCAGCGCTGAAGGACATCTCTTCGGGGCCTGAGCCCTGGAAGTCAGCTATCGCAGAGGCCAGGCCAAACCCTGCAGAAAGAAGGCTATGTGGTCAGAGCTGAGGCCCTGGGGGCACAGAGGGTAGCCTCAGACTCATGCTGGTGTCTGACTGCATGGCCGTATGTGAAATGAAGCCTGACTCTGGAGGTTGCTGGTCCTCAGAAGGGCAGGTTGATCCTCATACCATATGGGCCACTGAGGCTGAGACACTGGTGAACTCTGTACTGGGCCACCAACCTCCAGGCACAGTTCTCTGCCTCATGCACCTTAGACCTTAGGCTCTCCCATCATCCACAGGGCCCTGTGTATACTTAGGAGACACAGGGACCATCTAAACACCAGTTGGCTCCAAAGGGGCAAAGAAATCTGCTTCCCCCTGTGCCCCCAGGGGCTGACGGGCAGGCTGCAGAACCAGCTCCTCACAGGGAAGGCCCGGGACAGGGCCAGATAGCCTATCCGTCCTCCATTCTGTGCCATAGATTTTACCAGAGTCCAGCCAGCCAGCCAAGCCTAAGGTCTCCCAATAAGCCAGTCTCAATGAGGTATCTGGTGATGTCACATTCCTGGGTCCCTGGGGTGTGAGAAGAGTCTCAGCCTATTTCCCCAGGTGCTGGGCAATTTAGTTGAGCCCCGAACCTCTCTGAGCTTTAGGTAATCCTAAGGATTGTAGAAGGGATGCTAGCTTCCTCTTGTGGCTTAGGGGACACTCAGGATGAATGCAGAAACTTCCAGAATACTAGTCTCGGCCACCTTCTTCAGCTGCCTCTCCCCCAAGGAGGGAAGTCTGACACTCACTCATGAGCTGGGCATCAGGCGTCCCAGGTCCACTCATGGATTCATCGATGGGATCCCATGGGACCCTGAGAGTCCACCTGGAGTAGGGAGAAGAGATCTATGCTGTAGAGTCTTGGGTGAGGGGACAGGTCCATCCTCCAGACCGCTTAGGAGCGACAGCCCTTGGGGACACACATGAATCCCACCCCTCCCACATACCTGCCCAGATGTGCAGCCCTGAGGCTGCTGTGTGTAGTACCTCACCTGTTACCATGGGCCCGGCAGATCTCTCCCCCCAAAGCACCTGCCCTGCCACTCTCCTGCAGCAGGCAGGGCCAACAGATCCTGAAGGCCTGCAGCCTAAACAAAGGCCTGAATTTCAACGCTGGGTCTCCTGGATTCCCATCTGCTCTGTGGCCAGGTCAAACTGACCCTGCCTTGGAACCAACCTCTCCGGTAATCTAGACTGATTGCTGCAGGCCCTCTTCTACTGAGCTCCTTACACTCAAGAGCCTACTGCATCCCCTGATGGAACGGCCATTGGCCCCAGGGCATAGGGAATGTTCCAGGGAGAAGCTCCTTCGTTTCTCCAAGGAGAGCCCTCCAGCCGCAGCTGTTACTTCAGAGGCATGGCTACCGAGGAGATGGAGTTTCTCCTTTGGTTTTGGTGGCCAGGAAGCTCCTAACAAGCTTGCACTCCCTGCACAGCAGTGAACAGGAGTCCCCGTGTTCCTGCTCCTCTCACCTCTGGCTTGACTTCCTTCAGTCTCTCTTCATGCAGGTTTCTGTGTCTGTGCCTTGAATGCGACCCTCCAGAGTGAGCGTGGCAAGTAGCATGTACCCTGCAGATCCCACCCCTCAAAGGGTTCAACTCTCCCCTCGCCTCCTAGGGCGGTATAGCCTAGGAGACGCCATTGCTCCTCCAAGCAGACAGGCGCCTGATTGTACTTCCAGCCACAGTACATGAAGCAGCAGGAGGGCCCAGAGGGCTCTGTCCTCTGCCTGTCTCATGTGTCTCTCTGGACACCCAGCATCTATAGATGGAGTAGGGTCCATGAGGTCCCACACCACCCAGGGCCTCAGGATAAGGACTCCAGTTTGGTACCTACTGGTGAAACGGAGTCAAGGGCTCTGGTTCGGCCTCTGCTGCTTCCACCTTGGAGGACATGCTGGGTGTGGGTGATGAGGAGTCTGTTTCCAGGACTGCCACTCCCAGAGGGATCCCCGAAGCCCGTCTGAGGGTCTGGGGACCCTTCCCTGCACCTTGGGGTCCCATCGTCCTTCTTACTCGGTGGTCAGGACACAGAACAAACATGGACCCTTTGAAAGGACGGAGAGGGTCATCAGGGTGACCAGCAGGACAGTCGTGGTTCTGTTAAACAGCAAAGCTGCCAGCCCCAGCCCCAAGACCTACTGTGAGGAGAACAGAGACCCATGCGGGAGCCCGCTCCACCCTCTTCTTCCCAGGATACCCATGTCTGGAGGCCCAAAGGAAGTCCCAGCCTCACTTGAACTGAGGCTATGAGGCCGACTAGGATTCTCCCCGGGCCTTAGTCCCCACCCGCACTGTTCCGAGATAGACATGGGATTCCCATATTCCTTAGTGCTTGGACGGTTACCAAGGAGCACATCTGGATGTTCACCCATGGCCAGGGAAGTAAAGCAGCTCTTAGGGTCCTTCCTGGGGACTCAAGGCCCTTCCTCTATGAGGCCAACAGTTCAAATCTCGGGCAAGAGTGAGCATAGCAGACAAACCCTTTCTCACCCTCCTCCTCACATCTCACCTTTTGGGGGAGCCATACACATTTTTAAACCAATGACAGTGTATAGGGCATCTTATGCTACACCGCCCCCCACCCAAGACACTCCCGTTCCCCCACAGTGTCCCCAGCCTTGTGTGATTTAACCAAGGTCACAGTGGCTGCTTACCTTCCTGTGTGAGGAGGCTCTTGTGTGTCTGCTTCAAGGCATCCTTGTTTACATACATGAGGATGGCAGTCTCCTCCTCCTCGCTGGGGGAAAGCAGCCAGAAGGTCTGGTCTACCAGCAGGTTCTCCAGGCAGTGGTGTGTGAAGCCTGCAAGGCCAGGCTTGTCAGCCACAGGCTCCAGGAGGGGCAGGGGACTCTGATATGCTATTCTCTCCTGGGAATATCCCAGCACCTCCATACCCTACAGAGCCCTATCTCACTGTCCTGGCTGTTAAGAGTTATACCTGCGTACCCACTCTATCATCTGTCCTTGCTGTGCCTTGGGATTCAGAGATGTCAAGGGTGCAGAACCCTGTAGGCACTCTGTGATGCCCATGCCCCAGTGTCACGGCCAGTGCCCTCCATGATCATTTCCATCACTCCAGCACAGGCCTGTGGGATGCTGGGTGTCATCACCTGCACAGGGACCATCCCTTTATCAAGTACTGCTTAGCTGGGAGGCATAGCCACACTCCCTTTATAAAGTCAGGGCAAATGCAGAGAGAAACTTTCATTTTCAACAAATGGGGGTGGACATTGAGGACAGGAACTAAACGGCACTGTCTTCGGGATGGCACGGTCCCCAGTGGTGCCTAGAGGGTGGACAAAGGACAAGCTGACTCATGAGACTGAGCAACACACCAGCTTCTGGTGGCTCCTCCCTGTCTGCCTGGACTGCTGAGAAATGTGACCGATGGCTTCCACAGCTCAATTCTACATCCTGCAGCAAAGCCCTGATCTCCCACAGTCTGGCTCACGTGATGGTTTTGTTTCTGTTTTCCCTGGAGTGTCTAGGGTGATGTGATGCCAAGATCCTCCAAGAGGGGGCGCCATACCGTACGGCCTCAGGTGTGAACAACACACCGTTGTCATCTCCAAAGTCTTACAAGCCATACTGGAAAACACCGCACAATCGATTTCTTAAAATCTCGTGGCTTTTGGTTCGGTTTGGTTTGATATTTTTCAAGGGTTTCTCTGTGTAGCCCTGGCCATCCTGAAACTCTCTCTCTTTAGACCAGGCTGGCCTTGAACTCAGAGACTCATCTGCTTCTCTCTCCTGAGGGCTGGAATCAAAGGGTGTGTGACCACTGCCCAGCTAAAACCTCATGATTTAAGTAAGTTTATGAGTCTGTGTTGGCCCACATTCCTGGACTGCCTGTAGCTCACAAGCTGTAGGCCAAGGTCAAGGCAGCAGGCATAACAGGGTGTGTCAGGTGCAAGAGTCCAGCCTCCCTCTGAGAAATGCAGGGAGGGACCACAAAGCTCAATTCCATATCCTGCAGCAAAGCCCTGATCTCCCACAGTCTGGCTCCCGGGAGGGTTTTGTTTCTGTTTTTTCCTGGTGAGTCTAGGGTGATGTGATGCCAGGATCCTCCAAGAGGGGGCGCCATACCCTACTGTGTGAAGTCTTACCAAGTGCATGATAGGTGGAAAACTTCCAGATTTCTTCAAAAGTCTTAAAAGTCACCACGATCCGGTCCTGGTCACTGTGGATGGACAGCAGCCTGGCTGACAGTTCCTTAAAAGGAAGAGTCAGTGAGTGAATGAGAACATGCAATTAGAGAACAGGTGTGTGCTCCTGGAGAGAATTTATAGGACCGCTCTGGTTGGCGTGACAAGGGCAGGGGGAGTGCTTGTTCCCTTGCATTTTGAAAGCTCGCTATTGTTATCCACCTGACAGGAAAAATTAAATAAAACTAAAGCTCCTTCTTGTTTAAGACCCACTGTATACTTGTAAGTGGTCAGGTGCGAGCCAGCAGCCCAGAGGCACCGTTTATAGATTAGGCATAGGGCCGGGGGCTATATTAGGGGCTTGGTATCAGTTATCCGATCTATCGGCTCACTGGAGACGATAATCTAAGCGTTTCCAGTGAATAGCTAGGAAGCTGGTTTCACGCAGGCCAGGACACTCTGAACCAAGTCTACCATGGTGACACACAGTCCCTAAGCAGACCAGCACTGGGCCCTACCCTGTCCCTCCCTGTCCCCTGAGTGACTCTACCAGATCTATCTCCTTCCTCTTCTGTCCCGGCTGTGAAGGGAGGTGTCCCCACTTGCTCCCCAGGCCCCTAAGGGCTGACTCACTCCAAGCACACGGGCCACTTCCCGGCTGTCGTTCTCCAGCAGGCGGAGCCGGCTGCGCAGGGCCTGCTGCAGGCTGGGGCTCCGCAGTCCGCTCTTCCGCCTCACGGCCAACAGTTGCAGGGTCAGGTCTGAAGGAGTAGGAGGTAGGTGAGGCAGCTTGTCTGGCCCTGATGGGGGCACATGCTCCCCGCCAGCTTCCAACCTTCAGCAGAGGCCTGTGATCCTCCGTGATGCCTGGACATGAGGCATGAACAGCTAACTATTCCCTCAGACTGACTGTCTGTGTCACCCAATAGGGGACGGGACCCTGAGCTACTGCTTACCTCTCCAGCCTCAGTTTCCATAGCTGTGCCTGCCCTGCCCAGGGAGAAAGGAATTCATGTTCCAGTCCTCCCACGGAGCAGCAAGGGTCCCTCAGTAACTGTATCCTTCATCCTCCCATTCCCACGATCCAGCTTCACATGTGGGTACAGCTCAAGCCACCACCACGGGGATGCCAGGCACTCTGAAGCCGCCATATCAGCTCTCTCTTATCTTCTCAAGGGCCCCACCCTTACACCTTAATAATCTACCACTAGTCCCCACCCTCACCCCTGACCACCCGTAAGATGCATTGGCTGGGGAGGAGCAACTGAGCTGTAGCCTAGCTTGCCTGGGCTTCCCTCAGACAGTGTTCTAACCTCCACACAGCCAGAACCTTGTGCACTAGGACCCGGCCTGGCTCCCAGCCCTGTAGGGTAGCATGGTCTGGTGGGTCCTTCTTCATGCTGGAGGGATAGTATCCCATTTGCTTGCCCCTTGCCTGCAGTGACCACCAGCCATTTGGGGCATTTGGGGTGGGGGGCTGCAGGGCTCTTGAGAGCTGCTCAGTATGACTGAGATACCAACCTGTTCATATCTTCCAGTAAACCTAAATACAAGCTGCCCATGTGATCAGTGTCTTCACCCCCAGAAAAATAAAATCCGTTGGTCCTGTGTGGGCCTCTCTGCTGCTTCAAGACATCACAGCCCTGCCCTGGGTCCTCTTCTAGAGCATGTCCCTGTTGGCTGGCTGCCATCTTGCCTGGCTCCTAATCTGGGATGGGTCTCCCCCCCCCTCCCCTCACAACCATCTTCACTAATGACTCTTGTCCCAGATTCCAGGCTCCTGAGCAGGCAACTTGTCTGTCCCAGTGTTTGGAAATGCTGAGAAAATTGGTCTCCTGACACTCAAGGTCCAAGTGAAACTGCCAGTCAGTCCCTAGCAGCGCGGCCTTCTGGGGTGGGGACGGGGCTGTTCTCTCTGTGGAGCATTCTAAGCATGAGGTGAGAGAAGGAAGGAGAGGGAGGGAGGGGGGGTGCAAAGGATGGTTCTCACATCCTTGGGACAATCCCAGAGCCTGTATCTTCTGGCCTGGGGATTCTGATATCAATGTTTTTAACCCAAGTTTGGGAGGTTCAGAGGCTGCTGAGCAGTGTAGAAGCTTCTAGAATCTATCTCACATTTCACAAGGCTGTGATCGCATCTGAAGGCCCTCTCCCCTACAAGGGCAGGCTCTGCATTTACAGCCCCACAGTAATTCACGCACCCCCAAGTGACTGCAGGCAGCACTGACCACCCCAAAGGAAAGGCTAAGGATGGATGGACTTCATGGTGAAATGTAAGTTCAGTCACAGAGTTGGAGTGTCCCACATCTGTTGGAGACAACAGTGAGGCTCCAAGGACAAGGGGAGCTTCCTTACCCCAGTTCTGTAGGCAGTGCTCCCCAAATGTCCTCCGTAGATGCTAGAGGAAGGATACAGAGGCGAGCGCAGGCTGAGCCCGGCCTTCCAGCCTTTCTGCCTGTGGAGTCACTTGGAATCTGAGACCTTTCCTCTCGGTGCTCTGAAGCAGGAGCCTACATGTGACATGGCCCAGAGAATGATAATGCAGGAAGCCTCAAGCCCCAAGGGGAAAGAAAGCCCTTAGTGGACACTTGCTTATCGTGTGACTTGGAGTGACCCCTCCCGAGGTCCATGTGTTGAAGCCTTGGTCCTTAACTTGTGGTGTTGGGAAGTGGTGGGCCTTCAAGAGGTAGGTAGGGCCTAAGCTGGGTATGGTGGCTCATGCCTATAATCTCAGCACACAGGAGGCTAAGGCAGGAGTATTGCCTTGAGTCTGAGGCCAGTCTGGTTTACAGAAAGAGACCCTGTCTCAAAAACATGAAAACAAAACAAAGCAGGTAGGGCTCAGTGGCAGAATGGAGGGAGACATCAGGACTTGTGTGTACTCTTTCAATTTCCAGCTACAAGGCACGTGCTGTTTCCTGACACATGCTCCTTCCCACGATGACACCTGAGGACACTGCCCATGTCCCATGGCTCCGCCCATTCTCTGACTCTGTCCTCTTTACTAGATATCTTTCCAGGTGCAAGGGAAGTGTGTCTAAACTTGACCCCACATCCAAAGCAAGGGGCAAGCCAGCCATGGCAAGCAGGAAGCCCATCCTATGAGCCTCCCTCTGTTACATTAACAGGCAGGGGACATAGATGCTGCAGGCCTGGCCTGTTGTGAGACTCAGGCCCTAGCGGCTCACCTGTTGGATACACTGTCATTTGACCGGAAGGGGTTTCAGCGGCCTGCCCAATCACGCTGCGGGGAGGAGCCACATCTGCAACACACCAGGTGATTGCGATTAGAGAGAGAGGCAAGCAATTCTCCAAACAACCTGGTCCCTCAGGTAGAAGGGTTGGAAATCACTTTTCTCATCAGCCACCCAGGATGCCTTCACAACCCCACCCCCCAATGGGATAGGCTGTTGGCCTAACAGCGTGTTGCAAGAGACCAGCCCAAACCCTGCAACCCAGTTCTGGAACCCAGTATGGGCATCGGAGTGAATCAAGGTCAGCCAGGGTACAAAGCTTCTGCCTGGGGACACTACCCATATCCCACGGCTCTGCCCAGCCTCCACGTCCAGATCTCTGACTCCTTCCCCTTTACCAGATGTCTTTGCAGATGCAAGGGTAGGATGTCTAAAATTTGTTCTCCAACAATTCAGAAAAAAATAGCATCTCTCTCTCTCTCTCTCTCTCTCTCTCT
>NC_034602.1:29146362-29153904 GCF_900095145.1 Mus pahari
TATATATATATATATATATATATATATATATATATATATATATATACACAGACACACTCAGAGCGCAATGCAGTAAACATGGATTCACATTCACTGAAGGGAATGAGGTCACTTACTCTGTTTCTTGGGACTTCTGATGTGTCCCCGCCCCCGCCCCCAACCCCCAGAGCTGACGATGCTCTATCCACTAAGCCGTCTTGCTGCTGGCAGCCATTTGAACCTCCCAAGGCAGAAGTCCCTAGGCTAGATCGGCTTGGTTACAGTCATTCTGGTCCCATGGTATGGGTGGTGGTGGTGGTGGCTGTTGTTGGGAGGTGGTGGTAGGGGTTACTTTATAACCGAACGATTCCAATTCCTGAGCATCTCAAAAGCAATGTAGAATGGGGTCTGTATAAAGACATAAACCTGAATGTGCACGGCAGCTCTATTTACAGCATCCCAACCCAACCAAGGAAACCGGCAGGTGAGCTGTCTCCCCTGGTAAAGCCAATTGCCACCGAGCCTGATAATTTGCAGTCAATCTCTGGGACGCGCAGCCCAAGTCCCCGGATGCTTCCCAAACTCTCTCCTAGCTCTGAGACTGGCAGTCTTTCCCTGGAGGCTGATTCTGATGCTGACTGTCAGGACTTCCCAGCTTATCTGCATGCCCTCTTCTGGTTTTCCTGCCCAGGCCTCTCGGGAAGGAGAGCTGTAGGGAGCTGTGGGTTCCTCAGACCCATGCCCCACCCAACCCTCCCTTCCTGGGAGGACCATTTCCTGTTTGTGAGTCAGTACCAGAACCACCAGGCTCCTCCTCCTCTTCAGCCAGGGGCAGAAGGACCAAATGACAGGTCTAAAATCTGCAGGTGCCCTGCCTCCACACTGCAGGGTCTGAGTCCGGCCTGCCTGGACGCTTAGGGCTCCCTTCTCCTAGCATGTCATTCATCCTGTGTCAGTCAGGAGTGACTGAGCATATAGCACTTGGCTATTCTTGGAGGCCAGAGACAGAACAGCTGAGCAAGTGACAGAGTCACACAATGCGAGGAAGCTTGAGGAGGGGGAGGGCCTGTCCTCCTCGTCTCTCCTTCTCAGTCAGGGCCCAAGGGTGGCAGTGATGGGGTTGTTGGAGTTGCTAAGGTTTTCCAAGTGGGGGGAACTGAGGCCCGAGTCTAGCAGCAGCCTATGGACAACCATGATGAGAGCCAGGCCTCTAGTACAGCCCATCTGGCTTCCACATCATTGCTGCTTGCCTGGATAGTCACATAGCAGGTGTCACCACCTAGGCCTCAGGAAAAGACTCCAATCCTGGTGTGGCCCCAGATCCCTATAGAGCCTGGGCCCTGGTTTGCCTGGTGGGCTGGCACTCCACGCTGAGGAATGGAGAAATCAATGAAGACAAGGTGAGATAGCACTGTGCAGGCTCAGCCACCCAGAGGAGCAAGTTGCCCGGGGGCAACTTTCTATCACTGAGGTTCCTAGAGAGGCCCTGGGTCAGCTGAGAACTCCCTAGGGCTCGCTGCAGGGCACTCCGCCTAGTAGCCTGGATTACTTCAGGACTGATCATCTGTCGTGGCGGGGGAGGGGAGTATCTGTATGCCAGAGGATGGCCCTCTGTGCTTAGCCCACAGTGTGGCTAACCCTGTGGGCCCAGTGATCAGTGCCAGGGTACCCATGTCAGCCCTGTTGGCATGGAGGATTCAGATATGTACTGGATGGACAGACAGGTGGACATGAGAATACGGTGGGCTTCAGCTCCTGCACTCACCACCTCTCACTGTTGCCTCAGCCTCCACAGGCCCTGTTCTCTCCCGGCCAGTGGGCAAGCCCATGGATACACTCTGGATCTGGTCTTCAGGGCTACAGCCGCCTGGAGGCTCCTCAGGGCCCCGCCCCATGGTGGACAGCTCCTCAGAAGTTGCCTCCTCCTCCCTAAAGCTTCTCATGACGCAGAGTGGCCTCAAGGCCAAGAGCTGGGCATGCTGCTGGCCTTCTGTGGAGAGAGGACAGTGGTCAGCAGAGAGTGATGGGCATGATGATGCTGTTAGCCAGGCCAAGAGGAGCCGAGACTGGCAATCCAGGGTACCCAGCCCCTCCAAGATCCAGCAGTGGGCTTTGCTTGCCATAGGTGACCACAGGACAGTCTGGTGAGCAGACTTCTGCTCGTCCCTTTTACAACTCAGGCCATCTCACCCACATCTTCAGTCCCTCATGTCGGCCATGTTTTCACCACAGCAGAGCCTCTGTACACAGGCTGCTATTTCTGCCCAGAGAACCCAAACCCCTTGCCAAGTGAATCCCCATGCAATTCCCAGAGCTCGACTTGGCCACTTCCTCCCCAGCTCAGTCAAACAGCTGAAGCAGGCATCATCAGAGGTGGACGACACCAACGTGGACATCAAATCGGCATCACCTCATTGGCCAATCAGAGATCCTTACACATAGTGTGGGTGGGGGCGGGGCGCCTCCCTTCTTGCTCTCCAGGAGGTCTCGGAGAAAGGACTCAGAGGCTGACCTGAGATAGATGCCCAAACATCCTTGCTGGTGATTCAACACCTGTACAGGATGCTCTGGGGACAGAAATGAGCCGGCTTTCCACCAGACACCTATAGATCCTGATTTTCGGGTGCATAGCCCTACACCTCAGCTAGCTAGGAATGGGGGAATTTACTCAGAGTGGGAAGAAATTTACTCAGAAGTTTACTCAGAAGAAGAAGGAAGGAAAAAAAAAGGGAGCCAAAGGGGAGGTGGGGGTGGAGGGAAGCGAGAAAGAAGGGAAGGGGAGCGACTGCATCTCATTGTGAGCAGAGGAGGGGATCTTGGTTTTGTTTTCTGTGTGGTTCCAGTTCCCATGACCTCAGCTTTACCGGTGGCCCCAGGACCTGTCATTGTGCCTCACTCTTCCCTGGTATCAGAAGTGAGAGAGGACTGGTGAGATGGCTCAGCGGTTAAGAACACTGACTGCTCTTCCAAGAAGTCCTGAGTTCAATTCCCAGCAAACACATGGTGGCTCACAACCATCTGTAAGTGAATTCGATGCTCTCTTCTGGTGTGTCTGAAGAGAACAACAGGGTACTCATATACATAATATTAAAAAAAAATGTTTTAAAAAAATGTGAGAGTGGGGGGTGATGTAACCTGACTCCCCGTGCTTCTGGATTGTTCAGTCATCAGAGGGGCACAGAACACCAAATGCAAGTAAGTCAATGTTAGGGGCCACAGGCAGGGCCCTGGGGCACAGACTACACTCTCAACCTTGATAGCTACGACAGGCCTAACCACTACACCCTCAGAGAGGACAAAGGGCCCTAGGCAGAGGTTGGCTGAACAGTTCCAGCCCACAAGCCTGACTTGCCTCAGGCCAGATTATCTGCTGAGGGCCGGGGGCTTTCATCTCTGTTAACAGAGCAGCCAAAGAGACACCTTCTGTACTGAGTCTACAGTCCGACCCTTTCTTACTACATACCGAGGGAGTAGGGTGCACAAATACAGACCCAGAAACCTACCTAGCAGAATAGAACCAGTGTCCACATGTGCCACCAACTGCCACCAAGCCTCTGACCTGCCATACCCTGATGCTTTCAGGAGGCTGGCCATCTCAGGGAAGGGCTTTCCCTGGGAGCTGCCCATAGGGACTCCAGCAGGGATTTGGTGCAGAGTGACAGAACTCTAGGTAGATGAATCAGGCATGGGAGGGGGTCGGTGCAAGCCTCCATGGGCACTGCTGGTACCATGAGGACTTGCCTGGCCTAGCTCAGGACATCTCCTTTTCTGCAGAACAGGGATGGTGGGACTCCATTCTGAAGCCTTCCGTTGTTGCAACAATCACTGCTGCTCCCTACTCTGTGCCAGGCTGGGTGCCAGGCTGTGAGCAATTGGGAAATCAGGCATCCAGCAGGCAGTGAGTGACACGGGTAGGCAGCAAGCCCTATGACGAGAAGACAGGGTTGCCCAACCCTGGGGGTGGCAGAATGGCGACTGAGTAGTTGGCAAGGAAGGAAGGCTCCTAGAGAAGAGATTTGGGTCCCCAGAAGACAGGGGTTAATAGAAGCGGCAGTCCCAGTTCCTGGAAGTGACCTTGGTGAACCATCTAGCCAGCCACTCACCTGGCCACCTGCCTGTCAAGGAACCCAATAGGTTGGTTTGTGGTCAAATCCTTGTTCTACAACTGTGCCAGAAGGCCAAGATCTGGCATAGGCAGATAGGAAGGAGGTATCTCATACCAAAAGCACCAAGATGATCCCTCATCCCTGAAGACACATGAACACCTCGATGCTCAATCCCCAAAGGGGCCTGGCATGGTTCAGTTCTCAACAACACAGGGACAGAAGTATGTACCAAGTCTGCCCTCCTGCCCGCCTGTCTTAAGGTACCATCTCAGCTGGTCATGCCTGAGATCTTCCAGTCTGTCAGTCTGACCCCAGCCTAAGCCCTGTCCGAGCCTGGACTTCTGTCCTTCCCTGACTTGTTCTGCCAAATCACCCTGGTTCCTACCACTGCAGAGGTCCATTGTTGTGCCCAGGTCTGCGAGGACCAGAGGGTACATGCCCAAGTGGTAGGTCAACCCTCACTTTCTCTGGTATAACTTCAGGGCCTTCAACCAAGCACTTGGTCCAGTCTCTTGATGAGTGAGGTCCAAGTCTGTAGGGTCTGTGGTTGCCAATCACTGCTCCCCCAAAACTCACCATGCCACACCCCCAGCATCCTCACTCTTCTCTCTCTGCCACTTACAACCTTCAAGTGTCCCAACCAGCAAGCTGGCCAATGTCGCTACAGAAGCTGAGCGACGCCAGCTAAACTAACCATCTCTGAGTCAGGGTAGGGAGCACTTAGGTCACTCCAGGGTCTCACAAAGACCTAGGGTTGAGCGATGCCAGCTAAACTAACCATCTCTGGGGGAGGGGAACTTAGGTCACTCCAGGGTCTCAAAAAGACCTGGGGCTGGACTTAACCTGTTTCTGGAGAAATGGAAGCTCCCTGCTAAGGGACCTTCCCACCTGCTCATTGAGAGCCCAAATGCTGCCATCACAGTGGGACTTAAGAGCCACAGGGAGGAAGTAGGCACTACCTTACTTGCACGGAGCCCCCCTCCTCCCTGCACAGGCCTCCCTCCATGAGCTTGCTTGGCTGCCGGCTCCAGCAGCACCCCAGCCCCAGGTGGAGTCCAGAAGCCTCAAAGGTACACTTGCCCAGTTCAAGCACCCAAAAGTAGCTGCCTACAGTTTCTTTCCAGCCTTCGTCTTCTGCCCAGGTGGCAGAAACATCAGGCGTCCCCATGTAAGCCCACCCCAGGCTCTGACCTCCAACGCACATCTAGTTTACTGCTGGAACATGGAGACCCAGGGCCAATCTCAGTGGAGGGTGAAATGTTCTATGCCTCAGTTTACCCACCCATAAAATGAGAACAAAAACACCTACTCGTAGAATGTTTGGAAGATCAAGCAGCTAGACGGCATGCTGTCTTACAGTATGGTAGGCTGGAAGGAGGAGCCTTGGTGGTTGGCCCTGCCTGTGTTCTAAAAAGTCTGGCCAGAAACCCACCAAGGTACATCCCCAGCCTCTGCTTTTGCAGGGCTGTTGAGACTTTGCCTGGAGGTGGCAGTATTCTCCAGTCACACTGACCAGGAACTTGACAGTGGGGACTTGATTGGAAACAGGTGGTTTCAGATGAAGTTGACCTCCGTAGGGCGAGGTCCCGTTGGATTAGAACGGTCCCAATTAGACTAGGTGGTTGTGCCAGATTAAAGTGACTTCTCAGCCTGGTGCCTGAGGTTTCTCCAGAGAACAAGACACACAGAAGAGGAGGACATAGGACACAGAGGCAGGGGTCATTCAGGGACAAGCAGAGGCTGGAAGAAGTGGACGAGACCCTGCCTTAGCAACTCTGGAGGCAGCACCCTTGTCTCTGACTTCCGGCCTTCAAACCGTAAGAGAACAAGTGTGTCGTGGTTTGTTATGGCAGCCATGGAACATGGTGATACCCTGTAGGCTTCTCTCAGGGGAAATGGGCTTCACGTGATTCTACAGACTAAAGAGACAGGCGCCGAGCCTGACGCAAGAAGTTTCATGAAATCAACAAGATGCCACATAGAGGCAGCACTGTTCAGCATCTTCCTCAGTCTTGACCTTTAACCTCATCCCGGAGGGTGAGCCCTATCCCACCCCTATCACGGGTGTATAAGCCAAGGTTTGGGTCACAGCAGCAGGGACTGTAAGTCAGGTAGTGGGTGTCTCATTCCTCAACCTGAACACAGTTAACTTGGATTCTTGTCCCACCTGCAAGTGGCTATTCTTCATCTTAGGGTGAGGAGGGCAGAGAGGACAAGGAACGAAAGGAGGCTCTGGAACCCTGGAACCCTGACGCATCCTGCGCCTGCTGAGGTCTCCAGTGACAGTGGTCAGGGACGCTAGTCAAGCCATGCATTTCATTGGCTAACACAAAGAAACCCAGAGTAACCTCAGAGAGGCCAGGCCACAGCCATGGAGGTGCCACGAAGCACCCATGCTAATACAGGCGTGCTTGTCACAGCCTGGAATGAACCAGTGCTAGATAGAATTCATCATCTGGGGCCCAGTGGCTTTTGAATTCTATGTGGCTACTCAATTCCCGTGATCTGGTTGAGACCTCAAGGACACATTTGCAAAGGGTCAGTGTGAAGGCCCCGTCACAAGTCACAATTAGCAGTCGGTCTCCTCTGAGCAATCCCCGCCAGTCTATCAGAGCCCCCAGGGTGCTGAGTGCCAGTCTCCAACAGCTCACCCCAACCCCAAGCAAGCCAGAAGAAAGAGGAAGGTGGAAATACTATTCTTAGATACAGTTGTGGCAAAGCCAGGCTCTCCTGATTCCAGCACGCTCACACAGCCCATACCCTCTGTCCTTGCCCCCTTACCTGTGATTGATCCACTCTTCAGACAAACCCCTCCCAGCCTCAGGAATGCAGGTGCCAGGTGGCCACTACTGGCTCCGCTCCTTGCTGACTGGCCTACGGGCTGTCTCCAGCTGGCCTGGACAGGCAGAGTCCGCCCACAGCCGGCTGACTGCTCAGTACTGCCACCACCCCCTGCTTCCTGCCCCACTTCCTCCCTGAGCCCAGGGGCCTGGAGACCCAAGGCAGGCCGGGGTGCTGCGGCAAGGACTCCGGTGGCCAGTTGATCATTAGCTCCTTGTGGACCAGAGCCAGGCCCTGTCCCTGCCTGTCCACTGCCAGTCGTGTGCTCTGTGGTAAAGGCTGGGGACACCCTTGGTACTGAGATTGGGGAACTCCACGGGAGGCCAGCCCTCTGGCCCTGCTAACCGCCGCCTCTTTCTGTTCCCTTTCCCTTCTACACACGTGCATACACATGCAATGCAGGCGTGTGGGTGGCCTTAGAAACATGGACACAGACCTAGCACATATGTCTGCATGCACGCACACACAAAATACACACGTTTTGCTTCTCACTCTGCCACTGGCTCTATCTGAGCCCACTGACACCAACAGGGAGCATTCTGGAAGAAGAAGAAGAAGAAGAAGAAGAAGAAGAAGAAGAAGAAGAAGAAGAAGAAGGAGGAGGAGGAGGAGGAGG
>NC_034602.1:29153929-29202223 GCF_900095145.1 Mus pahari
GGAGGAGGAGGAGGAGGAGGAGGAGGAGGAGGAGGAGGAAAGGGTCCAGTCTCCTTCTCTGCTCACAAGTACCACATCCTTGAGCCAAGCCTCTGGGGGCACACACTTTACCTTCCCACAGGCTGTAGCCTGACCTGAGAATGTCCCTGTGGCCCAGATTCAGGCCTGTCTCCTGTTCTTAGGCCCTTGCTGTGTCCACTGTGAAAGATGGGGCTGTTCTGCCCCCCACATTCACTAATTGCTGTAGATACCTCCTGCCTGTATCCATCTGTGAGGAGTTCTGGAGGTATAGGTGCACTGTGATTCTCAGTCTCTCTCTCTCTCTCTCTCTCTCTCTCTCTCTCTCTCTCTCTCTCTCTCTCTCTCTCCCCCTTTCTCCCCAGAGAACGCAGGCCCCCAGGATGCTAACCTTCCACCAGCCCTATTTTTCTAGAAGCTGTGTCAATAGAGGCCCCAGCAAGCCCACACCCATACATGGGTCTGGAGGCATTTCCTCTCCCGGCTATTGTCCCCACTGCGCGCCCAAACCAGTATCCTGTTTGTCTCAGAAGCTGCTCTCTTGGCTCATGGCCAGGGGGATTTTCTGAGAGCCTCCCCCAATATATGCAGGGCACTCCAGGGCCAACCAGCAGGGGCAAGTACATTTCTGGTCCAGGGCTCTTCAACAGGATCCTCCTAAAGTCTGTACAAAGCAGAGGCCACATGGTTCTGACTTTCCGAGGGCCACCCAAACCCCAATCGGACTCGCTTGAAATCCCTCTGGCAAGACCTGTCACTGTCCTGAGCCTCAGTTTCCCCTCTGCAAAAGACAGAGTTATTTAGCTCTCATAGTTTTGACCCCTGACATGGCTGTAGTATGTTTGAATTGTCATTGCCACGATGCTAAAACTAACTCTTTGGTTAGATCATGCCATAGGGCTTCGTGGCAGTCCAATGAAACTATCATCCAGGTGTCCCCAAAAGGCTTGCTATCAAACAGACTTAGAGAGGCACATTCCTAGGGTCCCACAACTCAGGCCAGCTCTGATACCAGGATCCTCACTCCCTTATCCCCTCATTCTTTGCTGTCTATGTCTAGACAGAGACAGCAGACCCTATTCCTAGGAACCCCAAGAACCAGAACCTACCCAGTGAGGGCTCCAGACCATCTCTGGCTCACGCTTTAAGCACCAAGCAAAAAAGCAGTGGCCCTGTTCCCCTTGTCTGTCCCTCTTCACCACAGAAGTGCTACTGAGTTGTGTTAGGCACTCAAGTGGCCAGTGGTCAGTTGCTCCTCACCCTGCCCTACCTCTCCGTCCTCACCTGCTCCAGGAAAGGAAGCTGCATGGGGGACTCCCTGACAAAGGCCAGCCTTCTGAGGCAGTTGCTCCCGGCCTGCCATTCAGGGTGCTCACCATTCAGGCCAATGAGGACAGAGGTTCACACTGAAGTCATGGGTCCAACTACTATTGTGGACTATCCCCGTGTTTGTAAAATGCAAGGGCAGGATGCAGCTAAGATGCGGGGTAGAGCCATCCCTGGGAGGCTAAGATGCTATTATACCACAACAGGAACAAAGAAAGGTTCCTGGCCTGCCTCCCTCGGTAGACTGTAGGCTTTGAGCTGGTACTCAGCACCCTTGTTCTCCCCAGATATACTCTGAAACTGATTCCATCCCTCTGGGTAGCAGCCCCTGTGTGGCACACTCAAACGCCTCCCTGAGGACAAGTGTGCCATTGGGGCATCTGCTCCAGATCCTACCTATGGGAGAGCCCACATCCTTCCCACTAAGATCCAGCCATGGCTTAAAGCCCCAGAGTTGCGATAGCCCACTGTACTGACTGACACCAGGATGCGGTGACTGACCTGGACAGTGATGGAAGGCCTCAGAGGGAAGGCCAGGAGGAAAACATAGGACTTCCTAAGAGGGGAAATTTCTAGGCCAACTTCTGGAGCTAAACCGGATGACAATGGATTGTGAGGAATCTCCAAGGGGATAGATGAACTCAGAAGGAAAAAAAAAAAAAAGCACTTAAGCCAGGTGTGGTGGCTCATGCTTTTAATTCCAGCACTCAGGAGGAAGAGGCAGGTAGATCTCTGTGAGTTCAAAGCTAGCCTGGTCTACAAAGTGAGTCTAGGACAGCCAGGGCTGGTTACAAACTCTGTCTCCAAAACCAAAATAAACAAAACAAAACAAAAAAAAAAAAAGAAAGAAAAAAACACACTTAAGCCCAGCTGTATCCCACCCAAAAGGCTGAGCCTCTTGCAGCCACTCCCTAACACAGGCAGCTAGGCGAGGCTAAGCACCCTGCCCTGCAGTTAATCTGCAACAGACTATAAATGTTGAGCTCAGGAGAGCAGAGGCCTCCAGCAGAGCCTTAAGATCATTCTAGAACATGAAGACAAGTATACTTTAAGGCTCAGAGAAGAAATGCATTTAGCTTTGCTGACCACCAGGGTCCGGCGTGACTCTGCCATCATAATTGGGCATCAGAGAAATAGCCAAGATAGGCATGGGTACCACCCACCACCACTTTACACAGAAGAGGACCAGGTCTGGCCTGTGAGTGTGGTCTGTCGACTGCTGTATTGGGGCCTTAGAGGAAGCTTCTTCGGTCACATTGGCCTGAATACCTGTGACTCACTCAAGAGAGACCCCTGTGACAGGCTGAGCATGCAAAGGCTTGATGCGGGGCAAATACCAGCTAAGATATGAGATGGCTGCTGAAGAGATGCTGGGAGCAGCTGACTGGATGCAGGAATACAAACCTTCCCTGCTCCACATGGCATGGGAAGCCATCACACCGAGGAGAAAGACAGTAAACCATTGGTTCTCTCACAAGCCGTGGGCTACAGCTAAGGATGGTTGGATGACAGGCAGCACATGGGGAAACTGGCTTGTGGGGAGAACCACCCTCGGCCCCTCACACAGGAAGAAAGGCTTTCAATGTATTTTCATTTCAAGGGGAATTCTTAGAGATCAGCCCTGCCTATATACAGGTAAAGCTTTGGAGATGCAGCCCAGCCTGACCCTCTCTGTGCCAAGACTACCTAGCCCTGAAGCCAATCTGCACCTCAGCAGAGCATCCTACATCTCAACAGAATGACAGATTCCAATTGTACCTTTAAGGCAAGCTCATCCCCAACCCCAACCCTTACCCTGAGGAATGGGCTTGTGGGTCTTGAGCATCCTTTCTGGGGGCATCCTCTGCACACCTATGAATCTGTTCCTCCATGTCTGCTTAGACGCCACTATCTAGGGCAGCACAAACGTGGTGCTGGTGAGCAGCTGCTGTGTGCACATGGATAGGTCCAGAACCCGATCTGCCCAACAGGTTCTGATCTCTTTGTTATGGTTGGCTCTGGCCATTAGAGCCATCTCTGAAAGGAGTGGCTCTTTGCAAAACAAAGGAAGGGGGGAAATGGCAATTGAAGGCTACTCAGGCCAGATGGACAGGCAGACAGGCCACCCAGACTGAGGTTCACAGGAAGCAGTTCCTTTGCCTCTGCCAGATCAAAGACACCTGCTCGCAGCAAAGGACGGCCTCTGTCTAGGTAGTGATACTGGCCAGCGAGGTCTAGCATTGCCCGAAGAAACATTACCCTCTAGCCTGAAACTTAGCAAGCCCACAACCACCTCTCTCCCTAGGATGAGCAGCAGTAGGCTAAGTCCCATGTGTGTGACAATGACTCCCTTCAACAATGCTCTCCATCTTAGGGCAAGGCAGTCATGAGAAGGGCGAGGGTCCTCACACCCCAGAAAAGGAGATGCATACATAGGAAAGAAGATGGCTACAGAGCCAGAGCCATGCCCCCAACCAGCCTGGCAGCACAGCAGCCCATCCTCCACCAGTAAAGAGAACAGGTCTCACAGGATAAAGTCACAGAGCTGGGGGCGGGGGCAGGTCTTTAGACAGTGTGGCCTATGGGTCCTGAGTACACAGAGGAGTGAAAGTAGAGAGTTCTAGACTGGCCAGGCAATGGTGGCACAGCCTTTAGTCCCAGAACTCGAGAGGCAGAGGCAGGTGGATCTCTGAGTTCAAGGCCAGCCAGGGCTACACAGAGAAACCTTGGTTTGAAAAACAAAGCAAAACAACAACAACAATAAAATGTTCTAGACTGGAACCATGCGTGTGCTTCTCAGGGAAGTCATGTCCCAGCTAGTAAATTCAACGCCAGGGAAGACACCAGGTCCCAAGCCCCACAGGTCTCACTTCCTAGAGCCCCTGTGCACCTGAACCCTGTGCAGGCCTTGCCTGGTGGAATTCCTGGCATTTCCTAGAGTTCAGTCACCCCTGGGATGATTTTTGACTATGGCTTATGCAAACATTAACCGGGCCAAGCACAACTCCCCACGGACCTCTGTGAGGAACAAAGTTGTATCAGCTAAGATCTCTTTCTGGAAACTGAGCCACCACCACCACCCCAGGCCACATTACTGCCCTCTAAGGTGGGCATTTCTGCAGCTCTCACCCTTAATGCCAGCCTCGGGCTTTATGGGAGTGTGGAGGCCATAGCCAGGCAAAAACTCTGGTTGTTAAGGAGGCACAGCCCAACTTACTCTCTCAGCCACTCCCCATCTCTCCACTCCCAGCCAAACCTCAAGTGCTGTGCACCCTGTCGCTACACCCAGCAGACACACACCTCAAGCTGCCTGTGCTTCGGTCATGAGCCCAGTGCAAGCTGTGGATGCCAGAGGTCCCTTCCTGGTCTCTCCAACCAAGCGAACTGCGTGTACCTTGTCTTCCTTTGGTCCTGCTCTGATGACAGCTACATGGGAGGAGATTCCTTAGCTGAAGCCCGGGGCTAGGCGTGGCTCCTCCCCGGCTCCTATGTTCTCTTCTGCCTCCTCGGGGGCATCCCACTGGGGTGTGGTGCTAGAGAGACACAGACTGAGTGGCGTCTGCCAGCAGGTCCCTGCTGCGTGCTACTGGTTTGGTCCCAGCAAACCCCAGTGTGAGAGGCACACCTGCACCCTTCACAACCTAGCAGACCAGCTGTGGTGTTTCCCAAGTGATGTAATGGGGGGAGTGGTCAGAGGGATGACTGCTTTGATGCCAGGTCAGGTGTGTACTCTGGGGTCTCCTCTCATCTGCCACAGTGTGGGGCAGTACCTCCGTAAAGCACTATTTGTACAACCTGGTGACAGACACCCATCTCCCACTATTCACTCTGCACACAGTTCTCCTCAGAGGTGACTGGGGAGAACAGGTTCTGGGGTCAACAGCTCAGGTTAGTCCTCTGGGTCAAACTCAGCCTCTAGATCTGCATGGCTCAGCACCTCTAGGCATGAAGGAGGGGACCACGAAGAACGCCAATAGGACTACCGTCATGATACTTCAGCAGGGGGAAGAGTGGAGGACATGGAGCAGTGCTGGGCATGAGAGATGTGGCTGAGCCACATAGCTTGGACCACCCAGCAGAGCTCACAGTCAAATGGCAGTGATAACCATGGGAGACAGGCGGACAGAATAGCACCCCCCCCCCCAAGGCTGGGATGGGGCAGGCAGCTGTAGATAGGTGGAAAGTGTCCTGGAGGTGGGGTGCCCAGACAACTGTGGCTCATGAAATGTGCCTGAACACACTGTCTGAAAGGGTAGGAGATGTACAGATGGGCATGGAGTGGCTGGTGATGCCAGGAATCAGAGGGCACAATTGCTGGACCGATCAACCAACCATGGATAGGTAGATAAACGGATAGGCAGCTAGCTAGATAGAAAGATATATAGATGGATGAAAGGGAAAGAATGGACAGAAAGATAGACAGACAGACAGGTAAGAGAATGAATGATTGGCAGCTCAACAGGACCCCACTGAGATATGACTGTGCAAAGAGGACACAGGCCCTAACTGAAAGAGGACCCAGTGGATTTGGCTAGAGCAATTTGAGCAAGAAACGGAACAACACTGGATGGTAACCCAAGGTTTAATATCTGTTCTTGGTTGCCAGAGAGACTACATCTGGAATTAACTAAAGCTAGGTACACCTGTGAGAGATTTCTTCCTTTTCCTTCCTTCCTTTCTTTCTTCCTTTCTTTCTTTCTTTCTTTCTTCCTTTCTTTTTTTTTAAGGTGTATCTATTTATGTATTTTATATACATGAGTGTTTTATCTTCATGAACACCAGAAGAGGGCATTGGATCCATTACAAATGGTTGTGGGCTACCATGTGGTTGCTGGGAATTGAACTCAGGACCTCTGGAAGTCCATGCTCAATCGCGGAGCCATCTCTCTCCAGTCCCGGGATTTTTTTTTTTCCCTTAATTACAAACTATTTGAAATGGAAAGATCTACTTTTAATCCAGATCTTTTGAGGTGGGAAGACCCACCTTTAATCTTGGCCACACCTTCTGCTGGCAGCCAAGCAGAAGGAAGCAGCTTGCTCTCTTTGCTTGCTTGCTCTCACTTGCTCTGACAAGCTCACCCCTTCACTAGCACTGAAACCTAATTCTTTGGGATTCCAGCTTATACTGAAGACGAACTGACAGATCCTGCCATTTGGACTGAAAAACTACCTCCAGACTTTGCTGGAATAGCTGGAGCACAGATTATACACCAGTCTAATAAATTCCCCTTGTATAGGTATATTAGATATTGAAAAATTATATTCATTTTATCAGTTCAGTGTGAAGTAATGTCCCAAGTCCAACTGGGTATAAACAAGGTTGGCTAGCTAAGTGTGGTGCTTTGAATAAGAATGGTCTCTATAGGCTTATGTATTTGATTTTTTTGTTTGTTTGTTTTTTGTCAGTTTTTGATTTGTTGTGTTTTGTTGTTGTTGTTGTTGTTTTAGGTTTTTTGAGACAGGGTTTCTCCATGTAACCATCCCTGTCCACTGAACTCATTCTGTAGACTAGATTGGCCTGAACTCCACCTGCCTCTGCCTCCCAGTGCTGGGATTAAAGGCATGCTCCACTACCACTGGGCTTATATATTTGAATATTTGGTTCCTAGTTGGTGGATGGTTTAGGAGGATTAGGAGGTGTGCTCTTGAAAGAGGTGTGTCAAGTGGGGGCTGGGATTTAAAGTTTCAAAAGCCCCCAGCAGACCCAGTGTCCTGCCTGTGGATCAGAATGTGAGCTCTGAATGACTGCTCCAATGCCTGCCTGCCTGCCTGCCTGCCTGCCTGCCTGCCTGCCCTCATGTTCCCTGCCACGATGGCGTGGACTCACTTGTGACGCTGTAAGCAAGCCCCCAGTTAAATGCTTTCATTTGTAATTTGCCCTGGTCATGGAGTCTCTTTATAGCCATAGAGAAGTAACTATAACTCTAAGTAAACAGGGGGGAGGGGCCTGCTACCTACTGCATTCCACAAACATTTGTTGCTCCCCTACCCTGACAGCAAGAGACCTGACAATTATTCCCTAAGTGCAGCACACATGGTGAGCTCCCCAGGACAGAGTAGAGGGGATCGGAGCAACCTTACCTCTCAGACCTTTGGCCAGCAAGGGGCCAAAAGCAGAGTCCTGGAAACCCACTGCCCAATCCCACAAACTTAGACAAATCCTGTTGTGTATGGTACCCTCACTCCGCTCAGCTGTCAGGAAAGTCTCTGAGGACTCCATTCAGATTCTTGAGCAGGGAGGGTCTCGGAGGGTGGATAGGAGTCAGGGTGCTGGGCCACGTGAGCCTCACGGTGGACAAGTACTGAGTGGAGGGAGGTGGAGGTGAGCAGACGCCATGGTGAGACGCATCTGCAATGGCAGCTCCAGTCCTCTTTTACCCCGGAGGTCCTGTGGCCCACAGTGGAGACAAGAAACTAAGTGGATAACAGCCTTCCCCAGAGACTACATTAGAGCAACCGTCGTCAAAGGGGGACTGACGTCCCCATTCCTGTCTAGTACCTTAAAACATGACACGATGTTGACTGAGCTCAAGACCTCCCATCCTTCTCTCCGAGGCTAGATCAGCAACCCTGACATCTGCCACTTCATCCTTGGCAGGCAGCCAAGATCAGAGTGCCGCCAGGTCGCCAACACTCGTAATCACAATTGCGTTCACCTTTGGCCAGCAGCCCCATTCCTGGGTACTCATTTTCAGATTGCTGCCTCTGGTGTGGGGATAGGTGCCAAGCCAGCTGTTGACAACACCAGCGCCTTGGAAATAGCCTGGGTGTCAGATAAGTCACACTCCCTCCCACACTGCATAGCAAGGGCAGTGATAAAGAACTGGAGTTTTCTCCGTCTGCCCACGAGGTATGCCGTGGAGACACACCAGACAGGCAGTAGGGCAACAGCAGTCTCGTGCCACCTGGACACTCAAGCACACACCTCTCCCCTGCACGGGAGAAGAGACCAACCTAGGCAGCAGAGCGTGGGGCCAGCAGAGGGACTGTCTGTCCCAGGGGAGCTCTGGGGACTTTGGAATGAAACCATCTAATGGCATTGTGGCAGTGAGTGTGGCACCTCGGTACTCTCAGGAGACGCTGGCCATCAAGGCACAAGGAGTAAATCTCAGTGGACACACAAATCAGGAGGACAAGGGACACCCCAGGACATGTAGGCAAAATAAATAGACAGACAGACCAATCCAATGGGTTACAGATGCATGGTAGATATTGTTAAGAGCTGAAAGGGGGAGGGGGAGGGGTCCAGGGACAGAATAGGACCTTTGGGGATTTGAATGTGGGGAGGCCTCCAGTTGAGTTAACACCTACACTAGGTCCTGAGTGATGATCCCTTGGGTTGGTCACTTTTTTGTCAGTTTAACAGAAGAAAAGAAGGAACCTCACTTGAGACAGTGCCTCCGTGAGACTGGCCTGTAGGCAACTCTGTGGGGGCATTGTTCTGATTGGTGATCCATGTGGGTGGTACCAGGTCTTGGCAGGGGTTCCTGGGATATTTAAGAAAGCAAACTGGTGAGTCTGAGTAGTGCACGCCTTTCATCCCAGTGTTCAAGAGGTAGAAGCAGGCAGATCTCTGTGAGTTCAAGGCCAGCCTGGTCTCTGCCTAGGGAGTTCTAGAGCAGCCAGGGCTACAGACTCTCAAAACGAGAAAGAAAGAAGTAAAAAGAAAAAAGCAGGATTCTCCCATGGCATCTGCTCTAGTTGCTGCTTCCAGGTCCCTGGCTGGGCTTCCCTGAATGATGGACAGCTATAAGCCGTAAGACGAAGTCACGCCTTTCCTCAAGGAGTGGCTTTTGGTCCTGGGGTTTGTCACAACCAGAGAAACCCTGACATCCCTGCACCAAACCTTCGTGATACTGGACATCAACAACAGGAGACAGAGGGCTGTTCAGGGACTCCCTGCCCTGCCTTCATCTGACAACTTCCAAATACTGACGTCTGTATGGATCTCAGTCAGGAGAAGGAGAGATGGATTTTGGAGGGCAAATGACTGAGACCTGGAGATGAGCACATTGGATGGGATCCTGCTGAAGGACCTACTCAGGGCCACAGCTTCTTATGCAGTTAACCACAGACACTTAGGGCAGAGCCTGGGACTCTCTTACAGTCCGGAAGCATCGGGGAAACTGAGGCAGGCTTGTGAAATAGTACCTTGTTCCAAACTTGTGTGATTGTGAACTCTGCTGGGCTCCCGGAAGACGGAGACCCACCCTTCACCGTGAACAAAGTTCTGTTGAGGTCAGGCTGCTCCTACACAATGCACATAGACCACACATGCTCCAGTCCTCAGGGCGGGGAAAGAGGAGACAAACCCGGACTTAGGACGCTCACAGACAAACAGATTCTCAAGAGGTCTACCCCCCTTTCCCTAGGGCCTGAGCTGGCCTTCTCAGCTTCTGTACAAAGTCCACACACTCACCAGCCCTGACCAGCCTTAAATTCCAAGGGCTAACAGATCCACTCAGCAGGAGTACTCTTGTACCTGGGAAGGTGGGATGGGGGAGGGTGTCAGACCCCTTCTCATTACTGTCCTACTGTCCCCAGGGGCTGGCAGCTGGCAGGAACTTCAGCCCCTGGGGAAAAGAGGGCTGTGCTGGGGTGAGAATAATGGGAGTTTGAGAGCAAAACGCAAGATGCCCCTGTCTTTGGTGCTGGTGTCCAGCAGGTGGAGGAAAATGTAAAGGTGGTCAGCTTCCAGCCCCCAGCCCAGGACTCCTGCTTCATCCACAGGGCACCACTGTACTGTGGTCACTAACCACATGCACACACTGCTCTGGGCAGCCACAGTACACCCCAGCATACAGATGGGGAAAAAGAAGTTCAGAGAAGTAGAGTTGCCCAAAGACACTCATCCAGCAAGTGTGAGACTAAGGACATCAGACTGGGACTGAGGCCAGACGACATCAACAGCTTCCTCTAGAATTCCACCACTCCACAAGGCACTGAACCCAGTCTGGCTCTTACAATAGTGGGGAGATCACACCCTCTACTTCATACCTCCCTGTCTGCCCTGGCAGGGCCCGGTTCCACTCACTTTTCAGATTGAGAAATACCAGGGCCCCTTTCCTTGACCACAACCACCCGAAACCTGTCCTCTCTGCTGCTCCAGATCAGACCAGTTCAAGTGTTTATCATCCCAAGTTCAGTCTCTCTAGTCCTCACCTGTTCTCATAGGTGAGCAGATTGTAGGTCTCTCCTAGAGCAAACCCAGCAGAGCCGTCCTTGACGTACCTTTCCAGTAGAGCAGAGGCTTCCAGGAGGAAGGGTGGGTTGGGGAAGTAAGGGGGATCCAGGCCTCCTCTACCTGCGCTGGATGAATGTCTCAGGCCCCAGGAGGCAGCAGAACAGGCCCTGCCCAGGCCGCTGGGCTCCAATCAGACAACCTGAGTCATCAGCAGCCTGGGCCCGCCCTGCTGGGAAGGGGCCAGCCTCCTTCTGACCTTCCTCCTCCTTATCAGCCATCAGAAGAATGTCAGCTCCTGGTCAGCATTCCCCTGGTGGGTGCGGAGGAGCAGTTTAAGAGCTTGTCCTAAGATTTTGGGGATGTGAGAGGGACTCACACATCAGAGAGTCGACGGGCAGGCCGTTGGGACAGCCACCAGAGGAATGGCTGTGCTAGGGTGCAGACAGCTCAGCCTAGTGATTAAAGCTGGAACTGAGAAGACTGATGAGGGAGTTTAGCAAGCCCTGATTGAGCACTTACAGAAGAGTTCCAGGCCCCGTGTAGCACCAGCAAAGGTGGGCAGATCTCCCACGTGGTGTCCCGAGAAACTATGGTCAAACATGGATGTCCCTAAGGTTAGATCCTGGGCCGGTCACTTGCTTCGTGAAAATGACTAATTAGGATTCTTCTTAAGAGCTGCTAAATGATCCTCACCATCAGGAGTCTTTGAATCGCTGCTCTAAGAAGCACTCCTGCCAGCAGAGAATCGGCAGGTGGCTGTCACCCGGGGCATCCCTGCCCCCTGGGGCCCCCTAGCCACCAGGGTGGGGCTGCTGCCTCCTGACTGGCTGGGTGGGTGTCACAGCCAAGGATGTTTCTCAACCATTCTCAGCATCCCTTTCTTCCAAGGAACCCCAGCGTGGGGGAGTGGATGCTTTAGTAAATGGGGAGGATTTGGCCTCATGTGGGCGTGCACAAGCTTTTTATCAGTCATCCTGCGGAGTCTGACTCTTATTGTGGTTCCTATGTGTGTGTGTGTGTGTGTGTGTGTGTGTGTGTGTGTGTGTGTGGTGGGGTGTGGGGCAGCTCAGCAGGGAGGCAGGAAACACCTGACACTCCGCTGGCCACTCAGTCTTCCTCACCTGTATGAATGGACTAACACGAGCCAATGTGATTCCAGCCGCGTGGCAGTTCTCCTCTTTGCTTTTGTTTAGGATTTACATGAGATTCGCCCTCAGACCCACATTGATCCCATGCACTCAGCGACCCCTCACACCGTCCCTCTGGCCAGGACTTGCCTCCCCGCTGCACTCTGTGTGTACATGCCCACGCTTCCAAAGCTGCTCCAGGACCTGGGATTCTGCCAACCCTAGCCAGCAGCAATCCAGCTCTGCGGTGTGACGCTAGAGAACATCCCCACCTGGGCTGGCTAGTGGACTGCTGGCCGACACCCTGCACAGACAGGTAGGGCCGAACCTATGTGACTTAGAGATCATCCCCTCCCCCTAGTGAGACTGATAGGAACTGGTGGCCCTGGAGTCTGCACTATCATTAGCTCAGTGGCCCAGCCCGGGGCCTTAGAAAAGCGCAGTCCAACCCACTTTCTCCCTCTCCAAGGCCTTGCATCACCAGGCACCTTGCTGGGTGCCTGCCTCCCTGTGCCTGCAGTTTGGGTGTCTCCTGACCCACAAGGTCTTCAAAGCTTGTCCCTTTTCCGGGCTCACAGATTGGCTGGAGCAGTGGAATTACAGGAAGAAGTACCTTCCTGGAGGGCCTGGAACGGGGGTGGGGACCGCAGCAGAACAATCCCTGTGGCTCCAACTTAGCAGGACGGTGATGACTTCCCCCTCTGAAGGGTAGGCCCACGAGACTCATCTGTGCTTGGAGGCCCAGTCCTCTGCCTCCCTGACCTGACCGGTCCCCTCACAGGGTCCAGCCTCATCAGCAGTCCACACCTTTGCTCCGGGCTCCATAGCAGATGACAGGTGCCTCTCTGAGTCTAGGTTCCACTCTGTGGAGTGGAGGGACTGGACCTAAAGTAAGTACCATTCTGCCAGAGCCCTGTGGAACCTCTGGCACTAGAGCAGGTGCCCTCCTTGACTTCCAGATTGTCACAGCATCCTATATAGTGCCCCCTACCTTGTCCCCAGGCCACTGTGTGCTGAGGGGCACAGAGCAGGGGACGAGCCATGAACCACACCCCTTCTCACGTTCCAGAGTTCTGGCTGTGAACTCCTTGCAGCAGCCCCACCCTGCACCTTCGTCCTTTAAGCTAACTTGGCTGGGCTCGGCATTTGCAGGGAAGAGCCAGGACATGGAACATCTGCCTACAATGACCGGCTCTGTAGAGCTTGACTTCATTTAAAACATGCATCTTTTGCACAAGTCCTAAAGCTGCTCTTAACCTAAAGGCCATACTGGTATTTAAAATAAAGCCAAGAGCTGGGTGGGGTGCACGCCCCCCCTTTTTTTAAAGATGTATTTATTTATGTATATAGGTACACTGTAGCTGTACAGATGGTTGTGAGCCTTCGTGTGGTTGTTGGACTACGGTCAACCCCACTCCCTCTGGTCGGCCTTGCTTGCTCCAGCCTAAAGATTTATTTATTGTTATAAATAAGTACACTGTAGCTGTCTTCAGACACGCCAGAAGAGGGCGTCAAGTCTCATTAGGGATGGTTGTGAGCCACCATATGATGTTGGTATTTGAACTCAGGACCTTCGGAAGAGCAGTCAGTGCTCTTACTTGCTGAGCCATCTTGCCAGCCCCAGGGGTGCATGCCTTTAATCCCAGCACTGGAGGCAGAGGCAGAGGCAGAGGCAGAGGCAGAGGCAGAGGCAGAGGCAGAGGCAGAGGCAGAGGCAGAGGCAGAGGCAGAGGCANTGACAAGACCCTCGGGGGGGGGGGGGGGGGGGGGAGGGGGGGGGGGGGGGGGGAGGCAGAGGCAGAGGCAGAGGCAGAGGCAGAGGCAGAGGCAGAGGCAGAGGCAGAGGCAGAGGCAGAGGCAGAGGCAGAGGCATGTAGATTTCCGTGAGTTTTAATGCCAGCCTGGTTACATAGTGAATTCTAGTACAGCCAGGGAGAGACCTTGTTTCAAACAAACAAAACAAAACAAGAAATGTAAAACCACGTTCACTTTTTTCTGTCCAGGCCTTGCCCCCAAAGTACTGGTCAAGACACCCTGATTGTCTGTGCTGCTCCTGGGGACAGCGTTTCAGATGTTGCTACCCACCTGAGGTGGATCCGGCCCCCACCCATATTGTAAGCACCTGCATCACTGATCCAGAGAGTCACTATGTCCTTCACAAGCTCCTCTCCCAGTCACCTCTGTTTCCTATCTCTAGCCTGCTTGCTTCTCTGAGGGACATTTATGCTGCCCGGTGTCAGTATCCTAGTCTGGTGAGGATGGTCCTGTCCTGGTCTGCCACGTCTTTCCAAGTGGAAACCTGGACGACGAACAGGTGCTAGGCTGAAGGACCAGGACAAGGCTAGAACCCCCTGTGCTGAGAACTGACTCCTTCAAGTTGTCCTCTGATCCCACACCTTGTGCAGTCACACATGGACAGAACTCACATCTATTACCGAGTGGCCTTGATAAAGGTTGAAGGATGGAGACGGGCTGCTTGATGAAGCAAGGGCAGAATTCTTCGCCAGTTCTCCTCCTGTGTGTTCCTGGCACTATGAATTTGGACCATGTGACCTCAGGCAGGGTCCTCGCCCTCTCTGAGTCTGAGTATCCCTGACTGAAATGGGTCAGGCCTGTTTTCCTGTTCCCTGCCTGTGGCCTGCTGGGTTTCAGCTTTTCCCAGTCTAACCTCTCAAGGAGTCCGACGCTGCCCTAACGCTACCTATCAATCAAGCCCTCTGTTTGAAGGCTGCAGCCCTGCCTCTAAGGAGTTTTCAGCCAAGGCCTTGCAGTTCCCCAACTCTGGCCTATTACCTACCTCACGGGCAGCTGCCCTGAAAGGCCAGATCCTTCCAAGGACTGGGGAGATAGGCTGTGGGAGAATCAGGAGACTTTCTGGGGCCATACAACCACTCCTGAATGCCACTTGTGTGACCCAGGAAGCCAAGCCACAGGCTAGGTGGGGCAAGAAACAGGAGAGGGGCAGGATACATTGCAATTTGCAGTGTGGCACGGTGGCTCCCTTCCCTGAGGCCTGGCCCTCCAGAGTCTTTGTGTTAGCTAGCTCGTGCCTCTGCTCCTAGCCCTGGCCTCTGAGGGGCTGTGCAGGCACCTCTGTCCGGTTAAGCAGCCTTAGAGAGCAGTTTCTTGGAAGGAAGCAGGTTCCCTGTAAAATGGTTAGACACAACCCTCACTTTGGCAAAAGGTATTGTGTTAGGAACTACCCACATTCCAGAACCAGGTTCCCCCTCCCCCCAATCTGCCTTCAGCGACTCAGTGCCAGCAGCCACATCATCACCGGCCAAATTCTACACATTTCCATGAGCGGTGTACCCTTCAGAAAGCCCTGCTACCACCTCCCACCTGCCTTTTTCTCTCAGGTCCCCACACAGAGCCAGCTCCCCCCCCCCCAAAAAAAATAAATCTGTGACATGATGTGATCTTTGAGGCATTCCTTGACCCTGATCTGCCAAGATACGCTAACACTTTGCTGCCTAAAACATTCTGGAATCCAGAGTGGTCGAGCAAAGAAAATCCCATTCTTACTGTGTACCTGCAGAGCATGGTAGATGGACCAGGTTATTGGGTCCCAGTGTGGTCACACGACCGTGTAACCCTGGAAGTTCCCTCCCTTGGGCCAATAATTTATTCACCTGTGCAAAGGGGACAGGAAAGAGGGTCAGTGAGGGGTTACAAGGAGTTTATGAGACTCCACAATCCAGCTCACAGGTTAGACATCCCTCGCTACCCTCTACTGCAGTGTATACCTCGGCCTCCAGAGTACATAGAGTAAGAGTGTTCAGGCCTGGTTTTTTTTTTTTTTTTTTTTTTTTTTCGTTTTTTGAGGCAGGGTTTCTCTGTGTAGCCCTGGCTGTCCTGGAACTCACTCTGTAGACCAGGCTGGCCTCGAACTCAGAAATTCGCTTGCCTCTGCCTCTCAAGTGCTGGAATTAAAGGCGTGGGCCACCACCGCCCAGCTTGAAAGAGTTTTTAAATTGCCCCCTTTTAGAGACAAAGTATCATGATGTTGCCCAGCCCAGCCTTGAACTCATAGACTCAAGGATACCTCCTGCCTCTGCCTCCTGAACACTTAGAGACAGATACCTGGCAAGGCACCCGGCTTTTTCTGTACTCTACACATAGTCATTCAACTATCCCTGCAACAATAAAATCCACCTGCCTCCTCTTCAACAGACGCTCATGACTGAAATCTCCTCAGCTGAGTGCTGACGTCCTGTGGTCAGAGCCCAGGAAGGGCAAGCACTTGGCTTCTTCTCACCTGGTCCCAGCCTTTTCCCTTGAAGATCTGTTGATTTTCAAGTTCGGTGCCCTGTCCGTCCCTGCTCTTTCTATCCCTGTGTCTCTCTCCCCCACTGTCCTCTGGTGAAGGCGTTACCATACATCATCTGAGCCAGGGTCCAAGCTGTAGGGACAACAGCACAGATTCTCTGAGCAGATCACTTTAAGTGACAGCGACAAGGACCCTGAGTTTGGGACCCTGAGCATAGCCTTCTGACTCCGTACATACACATAAGAAATCGGGCTGTGGCCATCCAAGCAATCCCTTTCATGTCACCTGCCGGGCCACACAGCTAACCATCTGGGCGGCGCTTCTGATTATGGGTCATGTCAGTAGTGCTTTGGTGGCTTTCTGGAGACCTGAAGTGTTAGTTAGAAGTCAGTTTGTTGACTATGACTACTGAAGCTGGTTATCCCTAAGCTGGTTATCCCTAAGATTTAAAAAGGGTGAGCCACGAAGGCCTTGTGGTCCCTGCCACCTACCCCTGAGCACCTAAAACCCCAATGCCTAGAAGACGGCAAAGAGCATCTTGGTCCAGGGAGCAGCCTGATGAGTCCATGCTGATGTCCGACCCTGGCTGGCAGGCTGACACCTCCTAGAGCCTGTATCCTATCTCACTTTTCTGTTGCATCCATCCAGGCCCAAAGGACCCAACGCTGCTGTCGCCGTCCCACCAGAGGTGTCCAACTCAGGGACTCGAATGCAGTGTGGTCCTTCTATTGGCCGCAGCGTCCCAGAGATGGGGAAGGTGAAAGGACACATGGATACCCTAGTCTGGAGCAAGAGATCATACCTTCTTTGCTGCAAACTGGGAGCCTGTTCTGAGGCCCCCTCCTCCCACGGCTGTGTGGACAATATTGTGGAGTATATTAGCAGTGAAGGGAAGTTTGTGGGGGCTCTGTGGGAATTTTTAAAAGCCCTGTGGGGTGGGAGTCTGGGTACTATCTTATTGAGGACGTGTACTTGGTACTGGGGTGCAGGGAGCACTATCTGGCACTTGCTGCCTTTTGCTCCCCCCCCATCCCGAACCCTTCCTGGAGCAGGACATTTCCTCATTTCTTCTAGCCCTAGAGAGAGGGGTCAGGTCATCCAGGCGTCCAGGACTTCCCTGAGTTTATCTGGCAGAGGAAAGAACACACAAGAGGTGGGGAGCCTGGGATGTTTGGCACTTAGGCAGAAGCAATCCAAACCTCGAGCCATTGGAGGGAGGCCCTGCTAAGGATGCTTAAGCACGCTGGCATTCATTCATTTCAATGGTGTAACCCTCCCGATTTGGTGGGGGTGGGGCTTAGGGATGGTGCTAGCAATGCGCAAAGCTCAAGTCCAGGTGGCTCAAACAGAAAGGTTTCCGTTGGCTCTGGCCCTAGTAGTCCAGATGTAGGTCTCAGGACTGGCTTGATCAAGGGGCTCTGGGTGCTTCATCACTCTTCCAAGATGCCCTGAGTGTGACTTTCTTCTTAGGCTGACTTCCCATGAAGAGACAACTATGGCAATGGTTGCCTCAGGTACCTCCTATTTCCAATTGTCCTGACCAGGAGGGGCACCACTGGAAACATCTTGAAGGTTAAAAGACACTTTTCCTCAGCTAGCTGGGCTCCCAGCTGCCTGGCTTGGGTCCTACAGCCTTCTGGATAGAATCCTATATGTCCTAGGGCGCTGGGTGCTGGTTAATGTGGTTAGGAGCCCTCTTCACGGACTGAGCCCATCCTGTAACCGTCCAGAACCATCTGAGCTAGACATGGGGCTGGCACACTGCTGAGTCCTGAACTGTGTTTCAGGCGGGGCACCACCAGAAACAGGGGAAGTGGGAGTCAGGAAACTAGGGAACCAGCCAGGAGACAAGGAGACACTAAGGAACTTCCCACCCCATCCTGAGCCTACGCACACCATGTTCACAGGTTAGGAACACCCAGGCACCAAGACCTCAGAATTGGGAAGTAACCCAGCAGGAAACTGTCCCCTCCATTCTGTTCCTCCAGAGCAGGGGCCTGGTTTCTGTTTGGCAGAGGAAGAAATCCTGGCTGACTGGGCCGGGTGGGAGACCTAGACAGCAGGTTGCAGTGGGGCACTCTCCCACTAGGGGGCAGTACAGTAAATAAACATTGCTGGTTTTGCTGAACAGAAACTTCAGTTACTACTATCCCTGGAAATGGTAGACACCACGTATTTATCCATGTAAAGTTATGTGTAAATTTGGCTTTAAGGTATATATGTTTAAAGTTATTAAAATTCTGTTTTCTGTATTGCATGCATGCTGTTAAAAACAGACAGAGTGGCAGATAAGAGCGCATACTGAACTGGAAAAGGATCTGAGTTTGATGCCCAGAACCCATGCTGGTCAGCTCACAACCGTGTGTAACTCCAGCTCCAGAGGAGATCCAATGCTTCTTGCCTTCTTGGGCATATGCAGTCACGTGCACCATATTGACACACCACACACACACACACACACACACACACACTTTAAAAATAATAATAGTCGGGCAGTGGTAGCGCATGCCTGTAATCCCAGCACTTGGGAGGCAGAGGCAGGGGGATTTCTGAGTTTGAGGCCAGCCTGGTCTACAGAGTGAGTTCTAGGAGAGCCAGGGCTACAAAGAGAAACCCTGTCTTGAAAAAAACAAATCAAACAAAAAGAGATAATAAAACTATACGTATGTATGTATTATGTATGTATGTATGTCCTGGAACTCACTCTGTAGACCAGGCTGGCCTCGAACTCAGAAATCTAACTGCCTCTGCCTCCCAAGTGCTAGGATTAAAGGTGTGTGCCACCACTGCCCGGCTATTTTTTTTTTTTTTACTTTATTTTCATATTCAGAAATCAGAACACTTCTCTTGACTTTTCCCTGGCAGAACATTTGGCATAATCATGGAGCCACATGACTTCTGCTCCCAGCGGCTTGGCTAGAATCTGTACAAGAAATCCTGGTGGAGATGGCCCTGTGATGTCACTAAGGGAGACTGGCCTTGTTCATAGCCTTTGTGAAACTATGGAGCAGGTACTTTCCTCACAGGGACATGATGGTCTAACAGGAGAAGGCACTGGGCTGACGAAGACTGGAGTGAAGCCTGCAGAAAAGAACTTAGGGACAGCATCCCCGTGCCCCACAACATGCATCCCCTGAGATGCATTCTCTATGTGAAAGTGGGGGGGGGGCACACTTGGCTCACCCAGCAAAGTCATTGGCTGTCAGCCTGTGATGGGTGGCAAGTGATCAGAGGCTCAGAGTTGCTCAGTGACACCAAGTCCAGGCTCAATTCAGACAAGTCCTTCCCAGTTCCCAGGACAAGAGCTGATCTTTCCACCAGGGACAACTGTCTTCTAAGATGCCACCAGGCTGTGTGCCCTTATGGTCTTTAAGTAGGTATGCCAGTGGACATTGGGACATGGGTCTGGGAGAGTCCAGAGGATTCTAACTTGGGGGACCTGGTTCTGGTGATAGTCTCTGTTCTCACTCTGTGCCTCCTGCGCCAGAGCTCTTGCCTATCCCTTCCCAGGGCAACAGCCACAGCTCTAGAGGGACTACAGAGTCCCTTGTGGAGTCTGAGAAGGAGGCCTTATACGATGAGTTGAGTTATGCCTCTCCCCAAGATAAGTGCTAGCCCCTGCCTCCCACACTGGCCTCTGCTCTTCCTACTCTGTAGAGGAGCAGCATTTCCTGGCCTGGTTTCCCTGTTCGAAGCTTTAGAGGCTCTGCCGTGCCTAAGGGCAAGTGCTGTCCTTGTGGTGAGCCTGTAGCCTGTGGTTCTACCTGGATTCAATGTAGACACATTAGGGGCTACCTCTAGTCTCCACCCTTATAGCCTGGTGTCTCTGCTCTGTCTCCATGACCAAGGTCAGGACCACAGTTGGCTTCCCACACAGTATGGCCTGGGTGTCCCGTTCCATGACTCCCTGTCAACAGGAAGTGACATGCTGACACTGCCGTGAGCTGACTGTATCTGACTTAATGCTCCCCCAGAGTTCACACACTGAAGGTCTAGCAGTCAGAGCCTCAGTGTGCCATTAGTTAGTTCTCTTGTTATTGTGCTAAGAGTACATGAGAGATATGTTAGGGGCTGGAGAGATGGCTCCATCAGCAAAGCGCTTGCCTTACAAGATGGGGAGCTGAGTTAGAATCTCCAGAATCCACGCAAAACGCTGGGTGTGGTGGTGTGTGCCTGGAATTCCAGTAATGGTCTCAGGACAGATGGAGACAGGAGAGTCCCTGGGGGATCATGGGCCAGGAGTATGTGGCAAGGTTCCAGAGCAGCGGTGCTCAACCTGTGAGTTGTACTCCTTTGGGGGTCAAATGACCCTTTCACAGGGGTTGCCCAAAACCATTGGAAAACAGATATCTGCATTGCAATTCATAATAGCAAAATTAGTTATGAAGTAACAACAAAATAACTGTATGGCTGGGGTCAGCACAATATGAGGAACTGTATTTAAAGGGTCACAGCATTAGGAAGGTTGAGAATGGCTGACCTAGGGTGATAAGAGACACTGTTTGAAAAGGTGGAAGACACCTTACGACTGACATCTGAAGTCCTCCTCTGACCACCAAATACCCTGTGCACGCGCTGGGCACTCATCTCTCCCCCAACAGCAACTTAAGGGAGGAAGGTTGTCCTGGCTCATAGTTCAAGGGCAAAGGATAGAGTCCATCATGGTAGAAAGCCATGGAGTAGGAGCTCCAGGCAACTGGTCACGTGGCGTCTACCACCCGGAAGCTGGGGAAAATGCCAGCTGGTGCTCAGCTCACTCTCGCCTTGTTAACTTAGATGGGCACTGCACATGGCACCGCCCTTGTTCAGGGTGGTGTTCACCACCTCAGTTAAACCTTGGTAAACACCCTCTCACACCCGGGGGCTTGTCTCTGAGCTGGTTGTAGACTCTTCCAAGTTGGCATCATGATTAGCCATCACACCATGTGACTTTGACAAGGTTGTCCAGGAAGTCCAGGTTAAGATGAGGTGACTAGGATGGGCTTCAACCCACACAGCTAAATCCCCACGAGAAGGGGAAATGCGGGCGGAGACACACAGAGGCAGAGCGGAGCATGAAGAAGAAGGAGTGTCCCCGGTCTGCCAGGGAAAAGGGTCTGGGACAAAGTATCGCCAGTCTCAGAAATGACAACCCTCCTGCCACCTTGAACATCCATGCATTAGGTTTGGGAGAAGACACACGTCTCATGGGCTCCAACCCATTGTCAGCCTGTGGTATTTGTCTCCCAGCTCTCATGGGCCACTTCACCCAGAGCTTGCTATGTGCTTCCCTTCCGCGTGCTCCTAACACCTCCCTGCTTCTGCTGCACGAGTCCAGTTCCTCCAGTGGCTAGCAGGTTGGGGCCTCATGTGTGTGCCATTTCTCAAATGTAGCCTTAGGCTCTGCCTCTTTCTGGCGTTCAGGCCAACTGCAGGCCATGATTATTTAGGAAAAGAAGATGCAACACTCTACTGTATCTATCCATCAAGCAGGAATTAGGAACAGTCTGGACTGATGGACGTCATCCCACATCCCCGCATCTCTCCTTTTTCTGTCCTGCGCGGGAAGAATTCATGTGAGCCAAGGCTGACCTTAGCTGTCTGCCCAGCGTGGAGACTACTGTTCTTTTTCCCCCTCTGCTCAAGACAGGGTTTCTCTGTGTTGACAGACCAGCCTGACCTCGAACTCGCAGAGATCCACCTGTCTCTGCTTCCCGAGTGCTGGGATTAAAGGTGTGTGTTGCCGCTACCCGGCTGTGGTGACTATTTTTGAGAGAGTGACGCAGAGAAGTGAGTTGACTCCTGTGCTGGCTCCTGGTTTCACGTGGCATGGCTTTAAATTATTGAGTGGCTGGAAAGGCCCGTAATGACATCCTATTTCATTTGGTTCTCTCCTGGGCTGTGAAGCAGATCAATACCTCAGCTAGATGTGGGGAGCACAGCTTAGGCTGGGCCTCCCTCTGCCATGGCTGCCTTAAAGGCAGGAACTCAGCTACATTTCCAGACCCAAACCTTTCTAGGCCAGGTCCCCGGCGAGCCTCTCTGCCTTGTGGCACCTTCCCTAGAGTCACTTCCAGCGAGACCTCCACAGACCCAGGGAGAGACCAGGAGGCTGGGAGGGGTGTGGCAGGCCTGGCCTCTTTCCTTTATGGGATGGAGGTGCCAATGGAGTGGCAATGTGGGGAATATGTCACCCCACAGCTCAGTGGCCTCACCCAGAGGTCTCCGGAGACCAGGACATATGCCATGATCCCGAATATGAGGAGGACTTAGGATCACCTGGCAGTCTCGATGCTGGTGACAGAGCCAGGCAGGAGCTGGAGGTTGAGACCCTGCAGTGATGTGGCAGTGGTTGGCAAGGCCCTGGGCGTAGCGGGCACAGACTTAGCAGGGCTCAGGAGAGGCTGTCACAGGGAAGAAGCTCGGCTAGAGCCCACAGTCTGAGCCTGTGCTTACCAGGGTAAGCATTCCTGACGGCCAGGGGCAGAGCTTGATAAGGCATGGTCCGGCAGGACAGGCCCCCTGCTTTGACCATTTACTCCAAGTGTGGCTCTTAGATTCTTATGTCCTTTATAGGCAATGACAGATTTGGGAGGACCCAGTACCGATGACACATGGCTCACTCTCTCCCAAAACTGTCTGGGTACACTCTAGTGGCTGCACTTAGCAATAGCGAATGCCTCAGTTTCTCTGTCTATAAAATGGAGATGATAAGACCTTTGGGATAATGCATATAAACCATAGGATCTGGCACAGAAGTATCTGAACCCTGCTGTGACTGCCTTGCCTGGCTTGGTCCTTCGGGTACAGTTCCAAACCTATTCTCCCTTACTCCACTCTGAGCTGAGCTCCATCCATGTGAGGTCCATCCATCTCTAACTGCCATTGAAGCCCCTCTGCCTTTTGAATAGCCTCAGCTCCCCCGTCTCATTCTTCACACACCTGCCACACCCCACTTGCTCTCCCCAGGAGGCTGATGCTAGGGGCTCCACCTGATATCCTTCCATACTTCTGGGGACCATGTATCTTCAAAAGGAAGTAAACACTTTCAAGGTAAATGCTCTTCATTTTGAAGCAGTGCAAAAGGCATGATGTATGGCAGGGACCTGGGCTTGTCCTCTGGGCACTGATGGAAAAAGAGCCCTCATGCTAGGCTCTTCCCAGGAAGCCTCACGGGCCGCAGCCACCAGGGAGCTTCCTCTGAGACATGGCGGGATGGGCTGAGCTTGTCAGCTGCAGTGTCAGATTCAGATGTAAGCATCGGCTTCTTTTGTCTCCCTCATCTTGTATCTCCATGCTTCCAGGAACACACTCAAGTTTATAACCTGAGAGTTTATGTCTGAGAGAAAGCAGTGATTGACTCGTGATTCTCAGAACCAACTAGGCCACACACAGGTCAGGAGCTATCTATTTGTTCTGTGCCTCATCCCATAGCAACCTACATTCCATAGTCAACAGTTAGGATACTCTCCTAAGGGTAAGAGTGACAAAGCGCCCTTCAATGTCCCTAAGGCCAGGTGGGGGTTCTGACAATCCTGTCCTGTGTCCTATGAACCCTGTCTCCTTGTTGGCTTTGGGAATCATTTTGAATGGTCTAGCAGCTCCAACATCTTGGCCTGATAATACAACAGATCTCCCCAGATCCCACTCTCTAAGCTAAGAGAACGCTGGGTCAGACACAGGGGATATGTGGATGCTCTTGTCTTTAAATGTTTCCTAATCACAAAGAATGCAGATCCCATGAAAAGCAGTCCTGTACGGATAGATCCTCCCTGGAAGGGCACACAGTCTCAGGGTGGTGGACCACACCCATCCCTTGTGCCCTGGTGCTTAAGAAAACTCCACCCCCTCGAGGATTTTCCAGAAACAGAGACTAGTCAAGTTGAATGCCCTATCTTAAGCCATATTCTGTTGCTGTGAGCCAGGTAGTTTATTAAAAATAGAAGTCCCGTGGCTCATGATTCTGGAGGCTAGACATTCAAGACTCTGCCTTCCACATCTCATCTGCTTCTGTCTGAGTCTCAGCGGTCAGCGAGAGTGCCATGGTCTGGCTATTAAGGATGCAGAGCCTTGGTGCTCTCTCTGAAGCCTCTGGCTCCCTCTACAGGCAGGCTGCTCAAACAGCAGCAGTGGAACTCTGCACCACTTAATGGTTGGACTTGGTTTTCCTAAGTCATTGTTGACCGCAGTCATGAATGGATCTGAGTGAGACTGGGCCATGCTTTGAAGGGGGTAATGGCTCACATCTACCCCTTCATCAACAGCCACTGTTGTCTTGACTATTGTTTATTTAGCATTGGCTCTAGGCTAGCAGCTTTGAACAGGGTTCCTGGCACTACTAATTTAACCCACGGATATTCATTGTGTCTGGGAAGGTGTGGAAACAGAGGCACTGAGAGAACGCAAGTGGCTGAGGTCACCTACTGCAGACTCAAGACAAAGGTCTGGCTTAATATATTCAAGTAGACTGATTTACCACAAGACAGATCCAGCCCTGCAGGGTTCTGTATATTGGAAAGCTGCAGCTGGATCGGCACTACCTTAGTTATCAACCTCCTGGGTGATTGGGCCCAGGACCTACAGGTTTTCATACCTGCCCTTGTAAGAGAATGTGCTGGATCATTCAGCCCCTGTGTGTTGGAAAGTGTCTTCTCAGAGGGACATGCCAATTCCTCTAGAAGGCACAGACCACTCCATGCTGAGCTCCAAGACCTACAAGGCTGCCTGACTTGTAGGACCTCTGCCAAGAAGTGTGACAGTGGCCTCCACTAGAGTGGAAAGCATCACAGCCAACACCCCCAGTGTCTTTACCAGCCTGGGTAGCCTTTGTGTGTGAGGGGAGGGGTGGGGGTGGCATAGCTTCCCAAAGGACTCAACCTGCTGGACAATATCTGTCCTGCCTTCCCCCACCCTGTTTCTTCAGTAAGTATCTTTCCAGTGCCTGTAGCAAGCCTGTGGGAGGCACTGGAATGGCACTATGAAACAGTATCAGAGTACTCAAGGGTCTCAGAGGTTGCTAGGACACACACATAAGCATGAGCTCCCAGGCACCTAAGAACTATCCTAAAAGATAGGGACTGTCCTTAGGTCTAACCAATGGAGGCAGGTGGAGTCAAAACACATTTCTGGAGCATGTAGAGGCTAGTTTCCATTAGCAAGGTTTCTGGGCAAGAATTCCCAGAGGCGGCCCGTTCTTTCGTTGAGCATCGGAGGCTGCAAGTAGAGCTGCCAGCGGAGTCTCTTGGTTTGTAGGATGTAAAGGAGTGTGCTACTTCCCCGGGGTGTCTCTTCTTTACCAGAGCCTTTGGCCTCCTGATCCCCTTCAAAATAGATGGACAATACTGATCACTGGGGAGGAATTTCTGCTCTGCCTCAGTAGTACTTGGAACATCCCTGACCCAGGCCAAACGTCCCTGGCCTGTGCCTGTTCATGCAGTGCCAGATCCTGTTTGTTCTCATTCTGGGCCCTGCGTATCCGTTCTCTCTCATCTCTCTAGGCTGCCTTCATCCAGTCTCTCGTGGCCACCTGTTGTCACCACCGACACGAGGTAGGATCCACCTGCGCCTCCCTATGCTTTCCTTTCAGTCTGTTTTTTCCACGCCCTGCGCTGGACGCCTGACGTCACAAGGGAATCGATTACCGTGTGGGCAGCTTGGCGAGAGGGCAGGATGTGCCACAGCCTCCTCAGTGTGCACCGCCTAGCGTCAGCCAAGCCGTAAGAGCGACGTCTGGGGCATAAGGCGAGGTTGCCTACAGCCTAACTTGGAGTCCAGACACCTGCGTCTGGATCCCAACCCATTCAGACTTCGCCCCGTGTGTGTGTGTGTGTGTGTGTGTGTGTGTGTGTGTGTGTGTGTGATTAAATACTGTTCCTGCTTCGCTCTCCCGCTTCTCCCCCTCCGCTTCAATTTCCCCTTTTCTGTGCACTGGGAAGGAAGGGAAGGTCTGCTGCTGAGACCTTCCATCACTCTTGTAGAGCTGCTCCAAGATAGCTTTTCCTTGGGTCTCCTTTGAGATTCCAGTGCTGAGATGAGCTACAGTCCTACACGCCTCCCTTAGAACCCTGTTGACAGCTCCGCAGAGCTCTCCGAGCAGGTGCAGGAGGGCACCTGCGCTACCACCAGTCTGCGCCTGAGCGGAACACACAGCCTGCCGGGACTTGTAGTCCGCATGTCTAACTGCAGTGGCGCGCAGGCGGACAGCGAGGGCACGGCGCCTACACTTCCCAGGATGCGACCCTCCCGCGGCTCGACAAGGGGCGGGGCTTAGCTGAGGGGCGGGGCAAAGGGGCGGGGCGGGAGCCCTGAGCTGCGGTGGCGCTGCGGGCAGCGGGTGCTGTGTGCGCCGAGACGCTGGCCTCAAGCGTGCTGAGGATCCTGCCAGCGCCGCACCTGCCGGCCCGGTCCTCGGGCTGTCGCAGCGCGGGGACCACACTACTGGGAGCTGCCGCTGACATGAGTGCAGGTGAGAGCTGCGACCCGGAATCCGCGGGTTCGTAGCTGCAACCCTGGTAGGGTCTCGAGGACTGGGTACACCTGCAGTGCGTAGCCAATTCCCCTAGCCAATTCCTGAGCGCAGCGGCTCCACCCAACTTTTTCTCCAGGGTGTGCAGCCCCGAAAGGCCGGCCTGCAGCCTCTGTCTCTGAGCCGGGGGCGCGGAGCTGCATATGCCGAAATTCCTTCCCACCGTGCCAGCTAGGGTGGCTGCGCAGAGCTGTCTGGCGGGCGTCACTTCTTGCTTCTCGTGGGGGTCCCAGGTTGCTTCAGTAAAGGGATCCGGGTCCCGGTAAGGGGCCCTGGGTCGCCGCAGTCCTAACCGTAGAGAGAGGTGTGATGACAGGAGGAGCTTTGCAGCAGGGGACTCCGCCCTTGCGCGGTTCCCGCAGAGCCTGGGTGGTGGCATCTGGCAGACCCTGAACTCCTCAGGTTCGCCAGTTGCAGATCTGAGTGCCAGAGCCTGTATGTGTGTCAGTCCCGGAGCTGTCTGTGCGCTGTTGTCCTTCTAGCCCTTCAGTTCGGAGCGTCTCAGCCCTACCTCTCTAGCCGCACCCACCCACAGGGATCTGACCGCCTCTGTGTGATGCTGGAAAATCCCACGTCCCTGCAACCCAGCAGCGCCTGTGCTCAGAGGGAAACTGAGATCTAGAGCTGGGAGGCCTTGGCTCAGGAAGCATCTGTACATCACCCGTGAATGCACCCATCTGACAGCCTCAAGAGTTCGGCTTGCAGGGAGGGCTGATCCTTTCATTCCTCAGGAGAGAGGGGTTGGCCTCCATTTTCAGGAGCCATGGGATGACCAGACTTCAATGACTTGAGCTCTGACAAGTGATAGGGATTTGAACCCAAGGTTCCCTGACTCCAGCATGCTCCCCCGCGCCCCCAAGCTGAAGTTGCTACTAGCAGCAGTGTGGCCCTTGGCTACATTGCATAAACCAATGGGTGCAGCAGTTTCCTCTAGGACAAAGTGGCCAGGGAGGGAATGAGCTTGGGAACAGCTCACTGTAGGCTCCCAGCCTGAAGTGCCTCCTCCCAGGGCACTGTCCCCTCTCCCTCCTAGCTAAGGAAGGAGGGACTTCTACAGTGGATGTTGAGAGTGACTGAGAGCAAGTGGTATGGGAGGCAGGATCCCTCCTGAGATGGCCAACCTGTTACCTGTGGGTGTAAGGCGAGGGTATCCTCAGACTTGGCAGGACTGCCAGACATTTATCTGATGGCGGTGGGGATAATGGCTGGGTGTGTGCTGGTTAATTTCATGCTTTCAGGCCATAATTGATACCTCTGGCTCTCCTGTAATCAGGAGCCCTCAGAGGGAGCACAGGTGCCCACTCTTTGCATTTGTAGTGTTTGTCCCCGGGGGAGGAGGGCTGGCATTGTTATGGCAAGGAGACTGGAGTTTGAACCATGGCGTGTCTGATGGTCTACGCACTGGGACACCTTCCCAGTCTTGGCCTGCTCACCTGGAACTTGGGTTCCTCTCTAAGCAGGAAAACCCTACACGCAGCAGCCCCTCGGGAGTGTGGATGGTCGTTGCCATTGCTGGGTGCTCTGGGCTCCATTTGGAAATAGAGCACAAGTGTTTTCTAGCCCACCTGTGGATCATGGCTTAGCTTTGGCCAGCCTAATGCATGCACAGCAGAGATTCACCCTCATCGACAGGAGGAGAGCGGGCAGAGGCACATGGGTCCCAGAGTGACTGCTGTGTATATATGGCAGGTCAGGGCTTTCATTGTCAACAGGGAAAGACTCCACTGTGCCACCCCAGGGATGGCTGGCATCGTTCTGGAACCTGGCACGGACGAGCGTCAGGGAGTGATACTGGTCCAGATGGGCAAGTGATGGGAGCCCCTGGCAACCTGTACTATGTCCTTGGCTAGAAGTTCCTTCCCAATTGTGGTGGGGACAGAGTGGGTGCTGCTAGGGTGTGACAGCACAGTGCTGCTCCATACTAGTTCAGGTGTGGCACCGAGGCCTGTGAATGCCACCCTGGCTGTGGTTGCCTGTTGATTTCAAGGTGACCAGGGAGAAAGGCTTACAGAGTGCCACAGCAAGGCAGTAGGAGATGTTGTTCCATGGCTTATGGTCTTGTTCTAAATCCAGTGTACTAGTCATGCTGTTCTCTGTGCCTCAGTTTCCCCAGATGTATGGAGGGAATCTCTGTAGTTGTGTGTGCAGTGTAAAGTGAGCCTGTAAGGTGGTGTTGGGAGTGAGGCTCCGCTGCAGCCCGTGTGGCCACAACGGGATAAGGGGGCTGGGAACCAGGAGTGGGTATGATGGACCCCGTGCTGGCTCAGTCACCATGCACTGGGTCTCAAGGAAGGCTAAGCCTAGATGTACCTGGAGGTGGCTGTAAACCTGGCTGAGCTGAGGTAGAGGAGTGTGTGTGTGTGTGTGTGTGTGTGTGTGTGTGATTCTGTAACTAAGTACCACAGACCAGGGGGCTTTATGAGAGAAATCTATTTTTGGACAATCCTGGAGCCAAAACAACCCAGATCAAGGCATCTGCAGGCTGATTTCTTTCTCCTTGGCTCGTAGGCAGCATCCCCTTCCTGTGTCCTCACAGAGTTGTCCCTCTGTGTGCCTGTGTCCTGAAATCCTCCCCTTCCAAGGACGCCATGCTGATTAGACGAGGGCACATAAGGCTCCTTTCATCCTGATGACCGCTGTCAAAGCTGTGTGTCCATCCAGCCCGTCTAAGGTGCTGGGGTCAGGAGTGCACCGTGAGAATTCTGCTCATGACAGCTGAAGGACTGGGAACCCGGCTCAGCCACCTTTTACTCCAGTGGCTGCCATGTAAGCAGCTGGGTGGGAACTGGGGTTGCTCTGGGTGCACCCCCCCCCCCACTCAGGAAACTGGGGCCTGGGGAAGGACAGGCACCCATCCAGGGACAAGGAAAGTCCTTTGTGCATCCAGAATCAGCCTGGCATTCTAATACACTTGGAATGTGGCACTCACTCCTCCTAGCACAGGAGTGGGCAGCATGTGGTCATACGCTGTCTGCCTGCTTGAGTACCATTAACATAACAGAGCAGGTCACCAGCCAAGGTGGGGAACAAAGAATGCTGGCCACCATACTTTCATCTTGGAAATATTTACTAAGTGCCTACTGTGAGTCTGTGATGCTGTAGGCTCTGAGACTGCAGTAAACAAGCACTTGAAGAAATGATCAGTTCCTAGGTGGGTGTGGGAGGCATTAACAATCAATATGATGACTTCTCGGTGTTAGCAGAAAATGTTTAAGAAAACCAGTTTCATTAAGAAATGGCAGGGGGGAGCTGGAGAGATGGCTAAATGGTTAGGAGCACTGGCGCTTTTCCCAAGGCTGAGGGTTTGACTCCCAGCAGCCACTTGGTGGCTTATAACCATCTGGAACCCCAGTTCCAGGGGGATCTGGTGCCCCCTTCTGGCCTCCTCAGGCACCAGGCACACAGGTGGTACACAGGCATACATGCAGACAAAACACTTGTGCACATAGACAATAAAATAAAATAAATAAAAAAGTAGCGGTAGAGCGTGAAACCGCACATCCCTTTGTGGTCTCAGCTCTACCACACAAGGAAGAAAGCCTTAGCAGGAAAATGGCCGACATGACTGAGGCTGAGTCTGACAGGCACTCGTAGGCTGCTCTTCTCTGGAATGAGATGCAGAGTCGAAAGCAGGAGGCAGGGTTGTTTTGGTTCTGGGGATGGTGATGCAGGGAAAGGGGATCTTCCATACTGTAGGGATCTCTGCCCTTCACACAGAGCACAAAGGGACATCATTAGAATGCCAGGCCACTTCTGAGTGCACAAAGGACTTGCCTTGACTCTGGATGGGCGCCTGTCCTTCTCTGGGCGTTGGTGTCCTGTGTTGGCATGGGTACATCCGGGGCATCCTCAGGTCCCTTCTAGCTGCTTACACATTGTCCACAGCTGGGTGAAGTCAAGCAAGCACAAGAAGCCAGTGTCCCATCTCCCCTAACAACCCCACTGTGGGTCAGGCGTAACAGAGAGGAAGCCCCCAAACCCTGAAATGTGTCAGGAGTCACATCTGGCCAGGACACTGAGGACCATGGACTGGCATTCTCTGGTTCCCTATGCCCTGTATCCCCAATGTGACCTTTTTTCCTATAATGATCAATGTTAATTTCTGAGCTAGCTACCCAAGATTAAGTTTCTGATAATGAGGTAGTTTGGTGTTTTCTAGAATCGGGTTTGAAGTTGATGAACTCTTGGGAAGTCCATTAATATCCCAGGAAAGAGAGTGTCCCCTGATCCTTTAAGTGTCCCTAAACCACCTGCCCAGCACACTGTAGAGCTCTGAGTAGAGGAGGGGAAGGAAGGTGAGCCCCAAGGAAGGCCCTGCCCTGTTACTGGCCCTTTAAAAAGGGACACTGTCTATTTTCAGGGCCAGTCCAGGCCACAGTTGCTGTCACTGGCAGCTGTTGGGAGTCATGGATGCTGGCCCCATGCCCACCCTAATCTAGAGTCTGTGGCTGTTCTCTGCATGGACGCCTTGAGACCTTCCTTGTGCTTTCCTGTGGGCTGTCCGAGCCTCACAGGCAGGGAAGACCGTCTCTGGAATCAGGGCTCCTGGGCTGGCTTCTTGCCTCTGCTGTCCTCTATATTTCCCTGATCATGTGTCAGGGTCTTGGGGGACCAAGGGTGCTAGGCGTTCAGTACCACTTTGCCAGCTGCCTGGCAGAGCCTCAAAGAGCAGGTAAAAGAGCCACAGCAGGAAGACATTGCGACAGGCAGTGTCAGCTCCCGGCTTTAGTCACTCCCATGCGCTGTACTGGGGGCTTGTAGACTGCTTCAAGCACACTGGGCTACAACCAAGTTGCTGCTCAGAGCCCCGAGCCTGCTCGTCCCTGGTAGAGTAACTCGAGTGCCTCATCTCTGCTTACTCCGGGAATATTTCCACCACCAAACAGCTCAGGGCTACTAGGGTATCCGCAGCATCTGGGTAGGACAGACAGGCTTATATGTCACCTCAGTAACCATGCTCACAGGGTGCTTCCTCAGGGCCTCCGGCCAGACCAGGGATCTGCTTTCTCTTGTATCCTCCTCATACCACACATGTCTAGTGCTGGGGGTTCCCCCTCCCCCTGCATGGAGGGGAAACTGAGGCCTTGTAGGTTCCAGCAGTTACCTGGTGCCATAAAATTGGTAAGTGGAGGAGCTGGAATTTGAACCCCAGGGAGGCTGGCATAACCCCCCTGCCCCGTGTCTCCCTGATGAAGTGGGTTGTGTCTGGCCCTTTTCTACCTGGGTGCCCTGGCCAATAGCTGGGGAAGTTTCTGTTGCCTGGTGACCTGGCTTTGTGTGTGTAGGTCCGACCCTGGAGCATTACCTGTCTTCTCTGTCTTCTCACCTGTGCCAGAGAGTTTTGCTCAAACTTCCCAGTTACAGGGCTTGCTGGCGCACATCTCCAGTGGCTTCCTCTGCCTTCCGCAAAGTCTCCTCCTGGGTTCATTGATCCACACTTTGACAGCTCTGATCACAGGGAGGTATTCTTACAATGAGCAGCTCACATGCTACCCTATAAGTAAGCTCGACTCCAGGTTCAACACTGACCCCGGTCTCAGATACCCACAGCATGCATGCCAGGCCTTGACCCTCCAGAGTCTGCTATCCACTTGAAGGTGGCAGTCGTTATATCTAGATCTCTTCTGGTTTCCACTGTCCTGCCCTGCCAGGGTCTCCCTTAGGGCAAGTTATCGTCCCTTCTTGTGACTTTGTGTACTTGCGTGCAATAGCAGAGTCACCTTGGAGTATGTGATCCTGCCTAATCATGACATCTGTTTCTGAGGCTGATATCATTTCGGGTAAATGTGCTGCCAGCATTCCTCATCTGACATCTTCGCCATGTCACCTTCTGGGGAAGTGTGTTGGCTCTCACGCTTTGGTTAGGAGTAGGATCCGGAAGTGGAGGGATCCCAGAGCCTGACGTGGAGGAGACACCTGAGTTGCATGCACAGTAACTGCCTTTTGGGCTCCATGGGAAGGATTAGGGCAGGTGTGGGGTGGGTTTTCATTCTGAGACCCTCACTTCTGCTGTCTGGCTCAGCATGGGGGCTGCTCCCCGTGGGGGCTTTTGACTGGTGGTGAACTGGTGCATCCCAAGCAGGTACTGTGTGGATGCTAATCGGGGGTCTCATGCCACCTGCCCCATGGCTGAAGAGTTCCTAGTCTGTGAGGGCAGTCTGTACTCTATGGAGAGCATAGGGGCCCCTTGGCACAGTGGGACTCCAGCCCTACTGTTAGATAGGCTTCTCCAACTGCCCTTGGCCACAGTTCGCCTGCCTGTGAGACAGAGGTAGCACCTGCTTTGGGGGATTCTTCAAGACCTGGCAGGTACTTGGAAGCAGGAAAATAGGAACATCTGGAATACCCTGCACCACTCGGGAAACACCCGAACTTGTCCTCTGCGCGAGGTCAGCTTACCTCCTAAGCCCTTTTCCAACATGCCTGTCTTTTTGCTGCTTCTTGGTCTAGAACCACTCCAGGCTTGTTTACATCTCTGATCTCTAGGGAGCTCCCAGTCAGTGCATCCGCTTATCCTCAGAGGGAGAGGCACGGTATGCTGTATTGAGTCACGGCTCCTGAGTTGAGCTTTCTAGGCCTTAGGGTCTTGATACCCAGCAGCAGGGAGAGGCAGTGAGACAGCATGCTGGCAGAGAGCTTTCAGGGGCCTGGCCTCAGGACACAGGGGGCCTCGGAATCCTCCTCAGAGCCTCCAAGCCACTCAGAGTGCCCCCGACAGGGGGCTCCTTGACACCTGCTCTGGAAGAGTGAATGGGTGCAGTCGTGTCCTGCTTTGTGCTTGGCTCCCCTGTCACTCAGAATACACATGCTTCTCTGAGACTTTCAGGATCTGACACGGCAAATGACACCTTCAAGCCCCCTCTCCCATTGGCGCTTGGGTAGGCACAAGATGCCGGCAGAGCAGCCCCCTAAGGACTGCCTTCACTGTCGACAAGATGGCGTGTGACATTCCAGTACATTGTCCTTAATGGTCTTGGCTTCAGTTATAGGTGGGCACAGGAGGGAGGGGGGTGCTTCTGGTTAATCAGGGGGGACCCTAGAAAGGTGGAGGACAAGAATGTTGGGGAGAGGCAGAAGGGAGCCGTGGGATGGAGGGAGGAGGGGTGGCACATTGCATCACCATAGGTGATGGTGACAGGGTTGATTTTTTTTCCTGGGAACATATGGGTATCCTCACAGGCCCAGGGGGAAGCTGGGGTCTTTCTCCTAGCCCAGTGGTTCTCGACTTTCCTGATGCTGCGACCCTTTAATACAGTTCCTCGTGTTGTAGTGACCCCAACCATAGAATTTTTTTTTTTTTTTGTTGCTACTTCATAGCTGTAGCGTTGCTACTGTTATGAATCATAATGTAAATATCTATGTTTTCCCACGGTCTTAGGTGACCCCTGTGAAACGGTTGTGACTGACAGGTTGAGAACCTGCTGTCTGTCCTGAACTGTGACCTCTCTAGGAACGGGCTGGTTTGGGGGAGCTTAAATCCCACACTGTCCTGGACGGGGGGATCAAAACTGTCAGAGGTGTAGGTAGGCAGGGCAGTGTTGGGGAGAGCAGGGGAGGGAGGAGAAGGGACAGGCGAAAGAGTTACACTAGAGGGGAGGGCACGGGGGAGGGGGAAGAAGGGAGGGAGTAGATGGATGAAGTATAGGGAGAGAAGGAAGAGGGAGGGGTGAATAAGGGGGAGTCACTCTGAGGGTGTTGCCACCTAGGCTTTCTGGCAGAGCTCAAGTTTGGTCTAGCCTCAGCCTGGTTGAAGCTTCCTTTGTTCCAGAAATCAGACTCTGCCCCTACTTAACCTCAGAGCTGATCCAGGATGTTCTGGAAGTCTTCAGTCACAAGCTCCTACGTCGTAACTGCTGTCCCTGCTTGTCTTCTCCCTGTCCCCTACCCCCCCCCCCATTCTGGACTTGGCCTGCTTTTCCACTGAAGTTCTGGCCTGCTCCAGCTGCACATGACCACAGAGCCTCCCACTCTATCACACCGCTGTCTCCTTCCTTAGCTTCGAACCCGTGGACTTCCCTGCTGAGAACTCAGGTCAGGTCCTGTCTGCTGTGCAACCCAGGGCTGCTACTGACCTTCTCTGATCTGCCTCTTCGCAGACAACGTGAGGGCTGGATCCCGGCTCCCGGGGGGCCTCCTGTCCTAATTTTTGGAGCTTGTCACTGTGTCAGCTTTGCATGGGCAGAGGGAGTGTTGAGTAAATGAGGGCCCGGCCGTGGGGACGCGATTCTGGGTTACCCAGGTGGGTCTTCATTGGTGAGAGGCAGGCCAGGGGGGATGAAAAAGTGACAACCAGAACAGAGCCAGGAGGGGAACTTCCGGGCTGCCGGCTCCAAATATAGAGGAAAGATCATGAGCCCCAAGTCCTCCTCCACAGCTACCCCAAACCATTTCCCCACTGAGGGGATCTTGTTTTAGTGGAGTTCAATTACTACACATCCGTAGTGTCCCTTTGAGTATCATTTTTCCAGGAATCTCTTCCAACACCCATGTAGGGTTGAATGTGTCCCTGGCACCTCTGAGAATAGAAGCCACATGCAATTCTTCACTGCGATTTTGTGTTCCCAGGGTGAGGTGAGACACAGCTGGAGCTGGGGACGATCTTGTTTCTCACCCCAGAGCCCCTTGAGTTTGAGGCTGTTTGTGCCCTCTCTTGGATGTGGGACCTGGCTGGCTCTAGATGCTGGTGGCATTGGGAGATTATCTATAGTCAGGGCCTTCCTGGTCACCTAGGAAATGTTACACAGAGCCAAGGCCCAGGGGAGCCCTCTGACTGTTGCCCCTGCTGGCCCTGTGGAGGATGAGGATAGCACAGATGTGTCCACTAGCAGCCTGGGAGACCAGTGGTCAAGCCTGGCTAACGTTGGTTTGTAGTTGTGCCTCCCACAGTCTCTAAGAGAGTTAATACATGCCTTTTCCTGCTTTGGTGGCTGTCTGCATTCCATGCCTTGTAGCTGCGTCAGTTCAATCTCTAGAACCAGGCCTGCAGTCATGTCTTCCATCTTCCCACGGTGACCTGCTTGTGCAAATTCCCTCTGCTTCCTTCTCATAAGAACAGCTGGCATGTCACCGAGACAATCCTGGGTGACATGGATTTTACCTTCATGGCACCTTAGTCACACCACAAAACCCTAATGCCCACCTGAGTATCGTATCCCCAGATATTTTGAAGAAGAAAATGACATCTTTTGAAGATCACTAATCAGTCAATACAGCTTCTGGAATATTCTGTGGCTGGGTGGATACTTCTTTCTACCTATAGTCTGAGAATGTGAGGGTAACTTTTCATAGGTCTGTTTCTCTTAATTGGCTAAATATAAACACTCTGAGTGCCCCGAGCTTGCCGTTTCTATGGGGGGGGCGGGGGGGGGGACAGGACTGTCTCTTAGAAGCAGTTAGGGAAACATACTGAGCCTTCAGTACTCTGGACTCCTGAGAGCAAAATGCTGCCTTGGGAGATGCTGCCGAGGTGTTGCTCCCAGTATGGCTGGGGGCTGGGCATCAGAAGCCACAATAGAGGAAGGGCTATGTCATCCACTGATACGTCCAGGCAGAGATCACAGGCTGAGAAAAGCTGATGTCTGTTCCACAGGATCCCTCAAGCCTCCAGGGCCCTAGGACCCAGCTTTAAGTACTTTCATGTGGGTTGCACTTAAGGATATTTGCAAAGCTAGAAATTAAAATACAGAATTTTTTAAAGTTGTTAAATTAAAAGTGTAATAAACGGCTCTAGCGTGAACCCGTGAGCACAGTTAATGAGTGTGGAGTCACTCTGTAGGATTGTGAATCTCGTTAGCACCCGGATTCACAGTGTCCAGACTCTGATGTCTGGTTCCATGATCAGTTGATTATGATATCACATGTGCAGGCAGCCTCTGCAAAGTTCCGCTGCAGTCTGGAGACAGTGAGGGCGACTGTCAGCTCCTGTCGCCAACTGAAAGGACCTACGGCAATCACTTATAAACAGAAAATGCTTCTGTGAGCTCTGCTCCGTGGGGGCTTCCAGGGCTCTCCAGCCTCTGCTGGGGTGGGGGCACATGGCAGAGTAATTCTGCTCACATGGCAGAAAAGGAAAAGAGGATGAGGAAGAGGCTGGGGCCCCACTGTGTGCTTGGAGGACACACTCCCAGTGGCCTGGGATTTCCCTTGGCCACACCTCTTAAAGATTATGTCACCACCTCCCAATAGTGCTAACTGAGGACCTAGCCTTCATTACTGTGGCCTTAGGGAAATTTAAAAAACCAAATCATAACATCCCTGCATGATGCAAAGCCTCATATCCATCTCAGGGTGCGGACTGCACCCCTCCATTCCCAAGACCCAACCTGTCTCTCCTGCCCTAGTGCTTCTTGGAAGTCCAAGTTCAAAATAAAAACAAAACCAACCAAACAAAAAGCCCAAGTTTAAGGTTTCTGAGACTCAGCTGGGTGTGGTGGCACACAGCTTTAATCCCAGCACTTGGGAGGCAGAGGCAGGCAGATTTCTGAGTTCAAAGCCAGCCTGGTCTACAAAATGAGTTCCAGGACAGCCAGGGATATACAGAGAAACCCTGTCTCGAAAAAAAAAACAAAAAAACAAAAAAACAAAAAAGGAAAAAAAAAAGGTTTCTGACACTCAAAAAGTCTAAGCTGTGAGGCCCTGTTAAAAAAAATTAAAGACAATCATATTTTCTGGGGTCATCATTCCTATTTGAAATTTAGGAATAGGAAAACGGGAGGTATTGGACCAATGCAAGATCTGAGCGCAGCAGGACAGACATGAAACCCTAAATCTGCATGGCCAGCATCGGAGATAGACTGTAGAAGGATGCAGACCCTCCCCTGTTCCTGAGGGCCTAGGCAATTCTGCCATTTCAGCCTTGTTGGCTGTGACCCACAGCCTTCCTCCAATGGGTTTATGTGTTATCTGCAGCTTCCCTCAGCATCTCCTGGGGCCCTTTGCAGGAATTCCAGTCCTGTAGCTTTGGCCTGGCCTTTTTGGGCCTTCCTTTGTCATGCCAATGAAATCCATCCTGACCCATAACCCCACATTCTGCACCAGCATCCCTCAGACAGCCCAAGATCTGTGAGCAGAAGGTGTTGTTTCAAGGCTGGCTTGGACCACAACTGCTGCAATGGCTTCTGGGTGCCTTGTGGGCTGGGACACACTGGGCACCCTGGTGCCCTTTCGAGGAAGCATTCTATCCCGGAAGCTCTCTGAGACAGCTTTGCCTTGTTCATCTCTGGTCTCTGTGCCTGTCTCTCAGGAACCGCAAGCGTAAGATGCCAGGGAGTTAGCAGCCGTACCCTCTGGCTAAAATTTTTCCCAGGCTCCTTCTGCCCAAGCTGAACTTTCCAGATCTCTCTGCTTTGCTTCTCTTGGGTTGTCATTCCTGTTGTAAATCTGGTGAAATGCAGCCAGCAGTTTCCACACTCCAGCTACTGATGCCCGTGCTAAAGCCTGACTGTTGTGTTGCCGTGACATGGTTTCTGTCAGATAAACCAGCCTGTCCTCTCACAGGCTGTCAGGACATTGAAGAATTCAGCCCTATTCCTCGCTGAGGTATAGTGAGGGAGAGCACTTGCCCAGTCCTGGGTAGAAGCCCTATTCCATCAGAGATATCCTCAGCAGAGACTCCACTGTACACATTTCCTGTAGCATCCTGATCTTCTGAGCTCCCCAAATTGCTCTCTGAGCTTCTCCAACAGCATGCAGATTCTCCCCTAGCTGAACTGTTCCTTCAGATGCCTCCAGACCTCTTGCTCGGCCCATAGGCTCTTCCTCCTCCTGCCTTAGCACAGTTACAGTCAATAGCTTCTAGTACAATCTTCTGTTAGCTTTCTGTTGCTATCACAAAAATACCCAAGGACGTGTAACTTATGAATAGAAGAAGGTACCTATCTGGACCTGGGGTTTCAGACGTATCAGTCCCTCATCGGGCAGGTCCACTGCTTTCTGTCCCCTGATATTGTTGATGGTGATGGTTGGGCACGTGTGGCAGAGAAACTGCTCACCTCACAGGTGTGAAGCAAGAGGAAGCGGAGGGGTTGGGACCTCACTGTCTGCTTCAGAGGCTCAGATGGTTACTGTTAATTGTCTAAAATCACCTGGGACATGGGCCTGTGGGGGATCATCTGTGCCAGCGGAGATGGGAAGACCCACCTTACACAGGGATGACCTGGAACGTGTAAAATGGAGCAAGTGAGCTGAGCTCTGATGCTTGCTTATCTCTCTCTCTTTCCTAATTGTGGTCCAGCTCCTGCTGCCCTGACCCCCTGCTGGCATGGTCTGTGCCTTGAGCCCAGGACAAAAGGAAACCCTTCAGTTGCTTTTGTCAGAGTATCTCATCACATCTATGGGACAAGAAACAAAGACGGGAGATCAAGTCCAGGGATCCAAGGGCCTTCCTCTAGGCTGCATCTCATAAGGGCTCCTCCTCCCTATAGGATCACCCTGGGAGTCAAGCCTACAACACATGCTCCTTTTCAGAACACTCAGTGTCTGTCTTAGTTAAGGTTTTATTGCTGGACCACAGCAACTCTTATAAAGGACAACCTTTGATGGGGCTGACTTCCAGTTCAGAGGTTTCGTCCTTTATCACTGTGGCAGCCTGCGGGCAGACATGGTGCTGGGGAATTAGCTGAGAGGTCTACATCTGGATCCCCAGGCAGTAGGAAGAGAGTGACTCTCTAGGCCTGGCTTGAGCTTCTGAAACCTCAAAGCCCATACTTGGGTGACACTTCTCCTCCAACAAGGCCACACCTACTCCAGCAGGGCCACACTTCCCAATTGTGCCACTCCCTATGAACCTAAGGAGCCATTTTTATTCAAACCACCATAGTATCCAAACGGTGGCATTGACTGATGTCCAGAACTTTCTAGTCCTAGTAGTGAAATGGTCTTGACCTCAGTAAGCCCTAAGAGCTCCTTGGGGACTACTAGGAATCTCTAAGAACTTCCGATTAATGATGGAATATTATACACTCATTAAAGTGATGCTAAGGGATTAATAGACTGAGCATCGGTGTCGGCGACAGATGCAGAGTTCAGGATCTGTGTTTGTACACAGTGCTGTCTTATGTCAGAGGGAAATCCGTCAAGAGGGAAAGGCACGATGAGAACTCTTCCTTTACTCTATCTTGTTGCTTCTCGGGTTCTCAGCCAATTCATTTCAAGGCTGTGTGAGTGACGGCGTTGCTCCAGGGTGTTCCCCTAGAGAGCAGCCGTTGGCTTCCCTACCCATGGCCGGGAGTCTATACTCACTGCAGAGCTCCGGCTCTGAGTGACAGCTGGCAGGTGGCCAGTCCACGTGTTTGTGTGTTGTGATCTCTGGTGATGAGTTCATCTGCAGTTATGAACTAAAGAGGGGCTTCTGTGTAGGAGCTAACTTCACGTTGCTGATGAGAGATTACCACTCTTCTGAAATTCTGCGTCCTTGGTCAGAGGGAATGCTCACACCTGGCAGTGCCTCAGCGGAGAGCTAAATATACCCCGGGTGTGGTGACCTCAGAACCCTGGCTGCTGACGGGGCGGGGTGGGGTGGGGCCCCAGGGAGCCATTGTTTTATCTCATGGCCATCAATGCCCATGTTTTGTAGCGTCTGAGGGCCCTGGGTACGCTGGGGACACGTGCAGGCATGACCTCCAACCCTTACAAATCCCAGTCCTGTGCTGTCACTGCTCCTGTTTGCATTCATTGTGTTCCAACTGAACATGAAATGTGGTCTGCCTAAGGTCATGGGATGGGCAGGGCTGGACAGTGGGGTTCAGATCTGCAGGCCAGGAATGTGGGTCTCCCACAATGCTTTTCCAATTCTGAGGCCAGTGATGGTGGCAGCCCTGTGTCTGATGGAAACCATCTGTAATGGTTAATACTTGATAGGGTCTAGAATGACTCAGCAGATGCACCTGGCACACATCTGGGTGGGGGTGGGGGAGTTTGTAGATTGGATTTACTGGGGAGGGGAGACCCACCCTGAACACAGGCAGCACCGCCCTGTGTGCTGGAGTCTCAGATGGAATAAAGTGGGGGAATATAGGCTGGGTGCCTATTTGAAATAAAATAATTAACAGTGTCTCTCTCATGGGTGGAGCAAATTGCCCTGTGAGCTGATGGCATAGGGACCATCGGCAGCAGAGCGACAACCTCGTCTCTCTGAGGCTTCACCCATTTTACAGGTGGGCATACTGGGTCGAGGAGGAACCTTCCTAGTGACACTCAGCATCGGGCTAGCCTCCTGTCCAGATCCCTTCCCCGCCTCCAGCTACCCCTTCCCACAGGCAGAGTCAGCACTCGTGCAGGGGCTCCTGTTTTTCAGCCGTTGTGAGACGGGGACATGGTGGTACTATTATACACTGAAAAGTACCTTCACTGTGGAAAGAAAGGTGAATCCCCCTTTTACTTGACATGGGGCCATGATTCCATGGCTGGCACCGTGGAAAGTGCAACTGACCATAGCTGGAATCTTGGGATGATTTTTTGTCCCATACCAGGGGCTCTGGGGACCCTTCCACTTGTGGTTTGTTCTAAGCTAGGGCATCTCTTTTTTTCTGACTCTGAGTCCCCTGATACTCTGAGGCTCAGTGGGTCTCATATAGGGCTCTCTGTTCAAGCTAGCAAGGCATTTGTCTAAATCAGGCAGCCAGCTGGGTGTGGCTTCCATCCAATTGCCTAAGAAGGACATGACATTTGCTGATGTGACAGATGCCAGGAGACATGGCTCCTAGACCTTAGCCTTCTTCAGGTGGGGCATCCCCTACCCTGCCCCAGTGTCCTTAAGACAACTGGCCCCTCACAGTCAGTACAGTAGCTTGAGACATGCTGGCAGAGTCACTTCTGTGTCCAACTCTGGCTAGGATGCCATGCCTCCCTCAGAAGTCCCCACCCATTGAGGAAGACAGACAAGATGCTAACTAACTACACGTGGCGAGAAAGAACTTCTCAAGGAGGCAGTGGGTAGAACCTGACCTCAATGAATTCCTGGCATGCTGCCTGGAGGAGGCGGTATACCATCGAATAAGAACTTGACGAAGGAGTGAGAGAAGGGTCCCTTGCAGGAGGATGTCCTGGAGTAGCTTCATTTGTGCCACCTGCCTCGTGTGCTGTCTGTCTTTTGTGTTTGTGGGTACCACACTTAGATGTGACACTGTAAGACAGTCACATCTGTCCTGGGGTTCCTTCAGTGAGGACCCAAGCCTGAAGCATGGGTGGAAGGTGAGGAAGACAAGGAGAAGCCAAACGCTCCGAGCACCAGCAGTGCAGATTCCTGGTCCCCCCCCCCCAGGCTGTGCAGGTACAGCTGGTCAGTCCCTAATCTGCATTTTCCACAAGCTCCACCCCCCTTTGCATAGGATTCTGCTGATCTGGCCATAAGGACTAACATGACAACATCCTGTTTAAGATGCTCTGCCACAGAGGGAGGCGAGGACAGTACCAGGAGCTGCTGTGACTAAGGGAGGACCCGGGCATTTGTCACTACGCATGGAGGGGACAGGAGCCAAGGCCACATCCTATGTCTTCTCCCATCTCCCTCTCCCTAACCCCCACACCAGGTCTTACCAGGGTCTATTCAGGCTGACTCTCTGCTGTGGGCCAGGGACTTCACACAGCTCCAGCAAGGGACCATGCCAACGGAGGGGCATGCTGGGGCAAGGGATCATGAACCCAGTGCTACATGACTGGTCATGGGCAAGGCTTCTGGTTGGAAACCCTGGGTCCCTTCCCTGCCCATGTCGTGACCACAGTCATGTCTCAGGATTGCCAGGAACCAACAGGCAGCCACCAGCAGTGCAGCCTCTGCATGCAGCCTAGGAACTGTGCCAAGCTGCCGTGGCTTAGGGAGAAGCCATGGCCTCAAGATTCGGTCCTTCAGGCTCAGGACTGATGGGGCCTGGGACACATGCCCTCCATACCTGTAAACACATCACCAGCGTTCTTCCTGGGTATGGAGGGCTTGGGGTGGGGCTTCTGTGTTGTCCCCAGCTAGGGTATATGGCAGTAGTCATACAATGCAGAGCCCTTGTCCTAGGGGAATCCCTGGCTAGAGGCAATTGTCCGAGGTGTACAGAGCCACACAGACCATGAGAGCCAGAGATGCAGGGAGGGGCCTGAACTGTTTGGAGCTGACATTGCCGGCTCTTCCTTTCAGTTCTATAAAGGGGGTTAATCAGAGAGGGACAGAGCCTGTATCCCGAGGAGCCATCTTGTCCTGGGGGCTGCAGCAGCTCAAGGCTGAGGGAAGGGACCAGTTACCTCTGCCTCTCCATTTTGCAGGCCAAGAGCCAGGGCCTGGCACTGAACAGGCCTTCTTCTCCCACTGAGGGAGACCGGATCGTTCAGAAATCAGCCACCTGACCCACATCAACGCACTCGTGTGCACGTCTGGCAACAGCCATTTCCCCAGGTGCCTATGAACTCTGGTGGGCAGAAATGAATTGCAGCGAGAGCTCTGAACTCTGCAGGGAGGCTGCGGTCTGCCAGGCAGGAAGAAGCCAGCAATTAGAGGAGGTCGAGTCTGGGGCCTGGGCCTGTGGGTTTATGATCCATGATTACAGCTTCCGTTTGCACAGTGCAGCGCACAACTCGGAACACTCGGAGACTGGAGTTCCATTAGACCTCGCTGAACATCCTCAGAAACACCAAGGGCCCTGGGGGTCGAGGGAAGAGAGCCAAGGCCACATGGCTAGAAAGAGACCAAGCTGGGATCAGAGAGAGGCTCAAGTCCCCGACCCTTCTTACCACCTTCTGATGTTTTGTGACATCTGGTCTCTTAGGACTGAGTGCCTTGTGTGGACAGGGACAAGGCCATGCAGTGGGAGGCTAAGGGGAGGTCATAGTGTCTGAGGCTGGGCTCATGCTGAGTGAGCTCAGAGAGCCCTCAGGGGCCACTGGCTCTGCTGTCCATTGAGGAGTTTCTAAAGGTGCTGTCCAGCTGCCCAGGCCTCCTCTGCTTCCAAAGCAACTCTTGGCTGCCATTCCCATGATCTTGACCCTGGAGGGCGGGGAATCTGCTGTCTCCTCGGCTGGCCTGAGTGAGGAGTCTGACCTCCTCTGTGGCTGTGCCCTTGCCTGTGTGTTTTCAAGGCTCTCCCCACTGCCATCTTTACTACCAGCATAGAGCCAGGGAAGTGGACGAGGCACTCAAGAGGTAGGGTTGTTTTGGAAAGAGCGTGTGTGTCATTGTCACCCAAGGAGGGCTACGGTCTGCCTCCTCCAGCCTTTCTCTGTGGTGCCTGCACCTCCCCTGGCTTGGGTACCACTTCTGCTCTCCTCACAGCCCCGTTTCCTTCACCAGCATCAAACCTCCCTCCCTCAAGTCTGTCCCTGCTTAGTGCAGCTCCACTGCCTGTGCCTTGCTGTGGCTCAGCCCCAACCTTCCCTGTCTCCAGGTGGGAGCAGCCTTTGTTTTAGTGTGTTATGTTTCTTCTTCTTCTTTTTTTTTTAAATTGTAAAATACATACAACATAAAATGTACTATTTAAGCCATGCTTAGGTGTCCATTTGAGTGACATTCGTAGGTCATCCATTTCCAGAACTCTTTCATCCAAACTGTGTCCTCACTGACCCCAGCCCATCTCCCTGTCTCTCCCAGCATTCTCTGCTCTGCCTCCTTGTATTTGGTGTGTGCCTTTAATGCCTCCTGTGAATGGATTCCCCCTGTGTTTGTCTCTCAGCAACTAGCTTTTTCTCACTAGTACAGTGTCCTCAAGCTTCATCCACGTTGTAGCAGATAGAAAAATGTCCTTCCTTTTTCCTGAGACAGAGTCTTGCTATATAGCCCAAACCGGTCTGAAAGATGTAATCCTCCTGCCTCAGTCCCCCAAGTGCTGAGATTACAGGAGTGTGCCATCACACCTGGCTGACCTTCCCTTTGGAGTCTGAGTTCATGGTTTGGACAAATACTGTGTCTGTTCATGACGACCGACACAGGGTAGCTACTGCTGAATGTGGTTGCTGCGGTACAGTGTATCTGGTCTGGGATACCTATTCGATGTTCCTGATTTTGTGTATATCTCAGAGATAGACTTGCTGTGTCTTGTGATGCTTAGGTATTCTGGGGATTGCCATGTTGCTTTCTGTAGTACCCACGCTGTTGGGCCCTGGGTGGGATTGTCTCTGGGGATGGCAGCTTCACAGTAACTTGGCTGAGGGCTGCCTTCCAGCTGCCCCTCCCTGACCTCTCCTGCAACTTTCTCATATTCCCCAGGCCCCACCATGCTGGTTTTAGAGACTTCTGCTCAGGCCTCTCTTGCTTCTCACAGCCACGCCTTTGCACAGGCTGTTCCCTGTCTCGGGTAGCCTTCCCTCCCTTTCCCTGTCACCCACCCCCTCATGATTCCCTATCTGGTGGCTCCCTGCTGTGCTCTTCTGGGAGGGTGCTGGAGTAGGGTAAGGAGGGCTCAGCTGTTGGCTACCCCTTGCTGTTCTGTCTTGGCTAACACAGTACTGTCTGTCTAGAGTCTGTCTCAAGTCCTCTCTGTCTATCCACTTAACCAGACACTCCTGGAAAGGGGATGCCTCCGCCAGCTGTGGGTGCCCTGATCCTTCAGCTTCTGAGGCATGGAGGGGCTCTAGTACCTTATGGAAACTTCATGACTTCACAGTACTGGGTCAAGTGTGCAGACATCTGGGGATGGCAGTGCCAGGCTACAGGAGAGCCTGGTGACCCAACATGGATTCTCCCCACCCAGAGCTCCAAGGCCCAGGCAGACTCTATCTGGTGAGAGCCCATGCTGGGTTCCTGGCTGGTGCCCTCTTGCCAAGTTCTCTATGAGTCTTTCATAAGAGCACTGATCTCATCCTGAGGGCCCTGCTCCAACCTCTCACCACTCAAAGCCTTCCACCTAACAGTCACCTTGGGGACAGGTCTACAGATGTTCAGCCTGTGACAGCCAGCCTCAGCATGCCATGCTTCGGGAGACATATGAGAGCACTCTGCAGCCTGGGTGGCTGAGGCCTGAGCTAGGAAACTGGCTGCTGGCTCTTGAGAGTCCAGTTGGGCCCATGGCCATGCTGCCTGGTGCCATGTAGTGGGGCTCAGTGGTTTGGGAGCAAGTGCCTTGCACCATATCCTACATGCCCTGTCCCTGGCACCTTCATTTCTTGGACAGTGAACATTGTTGTCAGAGTCCATATCCACCATATTGTCGGGAAGCCCAGGGACTCTGGGGGACGATGGGTTGCTGACTCACAGACCTCAGGGTAGCATGGTGCATCTCTAGTTATCCCTGTAGTGCCCCATCCACGGCAGGTGAGCTTCCCTACCCCAGGCACCAAGAGTGGCTACAGGCGGTCTTAGGTTTGATTGTGTATTAATCATGGAGTTATAGATATGGCACAGCGTCACCCACTGAACCATTTTAGGAGCCTGGCTCAGGGCACTGGATGCACTGTCAGTATAAGCATCATTACCTTCCCCCACCAGATCTCTCCTTCCTAAACAATGGAAGCCATCGTGCATGGTGGTCCATGTCTTCAATCCCAGCACTCAGGTGGATACCTGTGAGTGCAGGCTAGTCTGGTCTACATCGTTAGCTTCAGAGGCGCATAGTGAGACCTCACGTAAAAACCAACCGGAAGTGATCCTCCTGAGACTAGCCCACTCTTTCCCACCTTGGCCTGGCCCTCACCATTCTTCTCCTCTCAGCATGAGTTCTTTCCACTGGGGCCATCAGGAGTGGAACCGTGATACCATCCCTGTTCTTTGGTGGCTTAGCCTAATGTCCTCAGGGGCCGACCATGTATGCTGTTCCACTGCAGATGAAGCATGTCTGCCTGTCCACAGCAGCCTGTGGGTCCCAGTGTCCCAGGATGCTGTTGATAAATCTGAAGTCAGGTGATGGGGCAGCCTGCCTAGGCACCAGCCTCTGGGCATATCTACTTCCCTTTGGAGCCTGTCTTGTTTGAGTTGCACTTCCAGCAGCAGCCAGTGATGTGCTTAGCCCATACTCCGACCACAGGCTAGTTCACCCAGCACTGACTGGTTCTGCTCCACCCTGACCCTGGCTGAGCCAGTGACCTGTACCACCTGGTCCTACCTCCAAAACTCACAAGTGAGCAGTACTGACATGTGCGTGTGTGTGTGTCTGTGTGTGTGTCTGTCTGTCTGTCTGTCTGTCTGTCTGTGTGTGTGTCTCTGTGTGTGTGCGTGTCTGTGTGCGTGCATGTGTGTGTGTGTCTGTGTGTGTGTGTCTGTCTGTGTGTGTGTGTCTCTGTGTGTGTGCGTGTCTGTGTGTGTGTGTGTGTCTGTCTGTCTGTCTGTGTGTGTGTCTCTGTGTGTGTGTGTGTCTGTCTGTCTGTGTGTGTGTGTATGTGTGTGTGTGTCTCTGTGTGTGTGCGTGTCTGTGTGCGTGTGTGTGTCTGTCTGTGTGTCTCTGTGTGTGTCTCTGTGTGTGTGTGTCTCTGTGTGTGTGCGTGTGTCTGTGTGTGTCTGTGTGTGTGTGTCTGTGTGTGTGTGTCTGTGTGTGTGTGTGTGTGCGCGTGTCTGTGTGCGTGCGTGTGTCTGTGTGCCTGTCTCTGTCTCTGTGTGTGTCTGCCTGCCTGCCTGTCTGTATGTGTCTGTGTGTCTGCCTGTCTGCCTGTCTCTGTGTATGTGTGCCTGTCTCTGTCTATGTGTGTGTGTGTCTGCCTGCCTGCCTGTCTGTATGTGTCTGTGTGTCTGCCTGTCTGTCTGTGTGTGTCTGTGTGTGCCTGTCTCTGTGTGTGTCTGCCTGCCTGGTTTGTGTCAGTGTGTCTGTGCGTCTACATGTCTGTCTGTCTGTGTGTCTGTCTGTGTCTGTGTGTATGTCCGTTCCTGTGTGTCAGTGTATCTGTGTGTTTGTCTGCGTGCATGTGTGTGTGTATGTGTGCACATGTGTACCTGTCTATCTGTCTCTTTCTATGTGTTGGGGGTGGTCGCATTTGCTTAGGGTGCCAGAGGTTGTAGGACTAATGAAGAAATCAGACTTCGAAGCATATTTTCCAAGTCTGTGACATGGGGAAACTGAGGCAAGGGGTGGGTTTGCACAGCTTCGAAGCCAGTTCTGAGCTCTGGTGCCATTTGTGTTTCTGGAGAGGTCTTTGAAGGGCAAGCAAGCAAGTAGGGCTCCATCTTATTTCTAGCAGAACTGGCTTCTGCTCTGTCAGCTTTCCACTAGCTTTGACAAATTTTGGAAAAAGATTTTAAGCATGCAGAGAAATTGTAAAAATAAATTATGGCAAACACCCTGTGACCCATGTCTTTGGACACACTGGTTGCTGATGCATTGTTACGGTTCGCTCTTCTCTGGTCTATTTGGCTCATAGTTCCCGCAGCAGGAAAGTCTGAGAGGCATTTTGCTGGTGCCTGGTGAGGGCCCCAGCTGTGTGGCAGCTTGGTGGTGAAGCAGAAAGGAAGCTTAGAGCTGGTCAAATGCATTAACATCTGGCCACACATCTGGGATGGCCTGGTGTTGTAGCAACCTGCGCTCCTGGTAACTCGCCCATCTCCTGGGGCCCAGTCAACCCATCCTATGAGGCGAACACCAATCCTTTCCATGGTGCAGTCCATGTGATCCACCCATTTCCTGTGGGCCCCACCTCACGAACTTTCCACCACCTTGCTACTATTAACTGGGGAGCGATCGTCCATCACAGGGCAGGGCATTCACGGGTGTCCTTAGGACTGTTTCCTCTTTTCCCTGGAGATCCTAGCTAGGCTCACGCTAGGCTGTCATATTTCTTCTTCTTCTGTCCTTTATTCTAGAACCTTCTGTCTTTTTGCTTTTGTTTCATTTCTTTTCTTCTTCCTTTTGTTTTTGTTTTTTGTTTTTTTGTTTTTTTGTTGTTGTTGTTTTTCAAGACACGGTTTCTCTATATATCCCTGGCTGTCCTGGAACTCACTCTGTAGACCAGGCTGGCCTCAAACTCAGAAATCTGCCTGCCTCTGCCTCCC
>NC_034602.1:29202228-29207302 GCF_900095145.1 Mus pahari
AGTGCTGGGATTAAAGGTGTGCGCCACCACGCCCGGCTTTGCTTTTGTTTGATGTCACTGATGTGCTTGGAGAGTCCAGGCCTGCTTGCCTTTCATGCCCTGCACAGGTTGGTCTGAGTCTGTAGGCTTGCATTGGGTGAGCACCACAGGCTTTGGGTAGACACCCTTGTGTGCACCCTGCTCCCATGAAAATTCCCTCCAATGGCCCAGCATGCACCTGGAGATGGAAGGGGAAGGACATTTCTGTAGGTGGGATGAACATATAAAGAGCCACCCCCCCCCCCCAAGAGTAGTCCTGTGTATACCCACACAGAAAAGGGCACAGGGGGTCCTTTTTCCACACCCAGGGTTCAGGAGTAGTTTCTTGGGCACTGGCCTCTGATCCGGATGCCAGGGCTCTGGTGGCACCTGACCCCATTTGGAGCTTGCCAGTGGCCTTCGGACTTTACCCATGCCCTAAGCGGGCAGGACACCAGTCTGATGGGAGTCTGGCAAGTCACCATCCTAGCTCTGGGCTCCTGAGTGCCCCTTACCTGCATCTTTGGATTTCTTATCCACTCCTTGTTGGTCTTTTGTCCAGTCGCTTGTCATTTCAGTGTTGATCCAGGAGATAGCTGAAGTGTGCGCTGCGTTGTCATGGCAGCTGCCGAGTGGACTCTATCTTGTCCCACAAGGAGAGGAGTCGCTTCTGGTTTTAGTCTGGCTCATGGAGCTGGGAAGGGTATGTGCTGAGGGGCGGCAGGGTGGTGGCTTCCTGCCTGAAGGGAGCTGTTGTTGGACTCGGACAGGGTGTGGGAGGGAGAGGGACTCTGAAGGGGGAGTGAAGATGCTAGCCCTTCAGATCTGCTATTCATTTGATTACCTTGACCACCTCTGGACCTGAGAACCCTCTATCCTGTATTCAAGGCTTGCCTTGGCTCCTCCTGCTTCTGTATCCCCTGGCCTCAGAGCCCTTCTATCCCCTCTATAGGGACCAGCTCTTGCCTTCTTTGCCTTCTTGTTATCATTTGAAGGTTAGTGTAGCAGTCTTCATCCCCTAGAGAGATCCTCTGCCCCTGTACCCTGTGCCTTCAAGCAGCTGGGAGCTCACCTCCTACCCTCTCCATGCCATACTGACCAGAGTCAGCCTGGTAGGTTGCTAGCCTGTGACCGACGTGTAGGATGAGACAGACCGCGCATACCTTGCCTGTGGCGTTATGCCGAGCTCCATAGCCCCTCCCAAGGTGCTGAGAGCATTAGTATGCGTTCTGCACAGAACATCTGCCCAAGGAGCTCTGATGTCCAATGTCAAGGTTGTACCACTGAGGCCAAGAGTTGTTGGTTCCTTAGGGGCCCTGGGCATTTCTTTCTCGGGGGAGTTGTATAGTACACTGTCCCAGGGGTTGATGTATGGGTGAGCACAGGTGGGCCGGCCTCCAGGGTGGACACGGCAAAGGAACATGAGGACAGCCAAAGGCGTGGGGCTGAAGGAAGGCTTATGTTGAACTGTTTCAATTTGCAGAGCTGAGGTTTCCTCTTAATCTGAGAGGGCTCATGAATCCCCCAACAAGATGGCCATTTATACAGGGAGTTCTAGGCCAGGAGGGCAGGGATTGAGGTCTGTGGTGGCAGAGAGGATGGGATGCCCTGTGAGGTGTGAGGAGAGAGTGATGTGAATACTGATGTCTGGCTCTGGTTGATCCAACCCTGACAGTCACCTTGATGAAGGTGGGATGAAGGGTGTTAGGAGGGAGGGATGTGCTGCAGAGATACACCCAGTTTCCAGCCTTAGCCTGCTGCAGACATCCAGTCAATATGAATTCAAGAAGCTGGACTGGAATAGGGTGGCCCCATCTAGTCTGACTGTTGTCCTTAGAAGAGGGAAGACAGATGGTAGACAGAGCCAGGAGGCCATGGGGGTGGAACAACCACAGACCAATGACAGCCTGATGGCCTGTGACCAACAAGGCAGAATGGAGGTGGGGTCCTTCCTGGGTCCCAGGGGAAATGTGGTCCTGGCGTTCATCGCCATGGGGCCTCTGCTCTCTGTGTCTGTGGGAGAATCAATGCCTGTTATTCATGGGATTTTGCGCCAGTTGGCCTGGATATTGTCAAGAATTGGCAGGGAAAGTCTGCCCTGAGGGCCAGCCTTGCCCTAGCGCATCTTCTCACCCTCCTGCAGCCTAGGTGGGCCACATCCCCGATTTACAGATGGACAGGCCCCAAGGAAAGATCTCTGGACCAAGGTCACAGGGTGCTGGGTAAGTGACTAAGGCGGTTGGGCAAGGACCAAGCTGTGGTGACTGAGAAGACAACAGTTTCCTGACTGTGACAGAGTGTGGGTCTCCCAGGGAGGCATCCAGCATGCAGCTGAGCTGGGGGCCCAGTACCTAGGACTGACATTCCTTACCAGCAACTAGGCAAGGTTCCCTCACCCCTCTAATACTGAGTTTGCTTATCCTTGAAGAGGCATGGATGTCTTGTTCACTTTAAAGTCACACTGAAAGTCTCCCTGTTTCTGGCACTTGAGTTTACTTGTTCAAAAGTGTAGAGGTTAGTCTAGTTGGATAATCTCTCTGCTGAAAATGTAAAATTCAAAATGCTCCGAACCCTGAACTTTTGGTGCTTCAGCACTGTGTGTCACAAATGGAAAATTCCACAGCACGAGTCTTCATTTTCATGCACAGAGTATTTTAAAATGCGATGTCAAGTTACATTCAGATTACAGAAGAAAGACCCGAGGTTCAGGCCTGGGTCCCTGCAACCCCATTATGCATATGCAAATATCCTGAGATTCCATTATGCTAATACAAACATCCTGAGCTCGGGTGGTACTTCCATGAGTCTGAGTGTTTTGGGAAGTTAGAAACGGGAAACCTTTGTGGTCCTGGGCATCTTGACTCATGGATACTCAGCTGTAATCTCAACCACTGATATTGCTGTGAGCAGTGGGGATCAGGACACTGGGCCTCAGGTTGTAAGGGACAGCATGGAGCTGAGAATAAGGGCTCCCCAGGGTGGGTGGGGCACTTCCCAATCCATCAGTAGAGCTCAAGAGAGAAATGAGTTAGATGAGCTGCACCAGGACACACAAACCTTTGCTCCCTCCAGCAAATGCCTCTCTCCCAGAAACATCCAGGCTCGTGGGTCTGAAGGGCTGGTACCTAGCTTCTCAGGTGGGCGCAGGCGGCAGCCTTGGGAGCAGGCACGAGGGAGAGAATAGGGAGTAGGTAAAGCGTCTGGGTGGGGTGGGGCGGGGTGGCAGTTCTACTTTGGGTGTGTGTAAACAGCTTGCCTTTTCCCTTGGAATCTTGCTGTTTAGCCTGTCCCCTCCCTGCCTGGGCAGCCGTGGGGGTTGGGATAGGACCGTTCCGCACTGCGGGTGGCGACCTGTTCTCTGGTGTGAAATCAGTTTAGTGGGTCGCTGCAGCATGCTTTACATAAGAAGCTGAACTGAATAGGAAGCGGCAGAGATGCGCATCCCTCGCAGTAAGGACGGCTAGGAGGAGGCCTGGCACATACTTAATGCCACATTCGCCCAATCATCGCTAAGTATGGGAGGCTGAGAAAACAACAGCAAAACAAAACAAAACAAAACAAACAAAAAACAACAATAAAATAAAACAGAACAAAACAAACTCAGCCCTCCCACCCGCAACCATCATCTTAGTTGGAAAACAGGAACCTTGCAGGTGGGATTATGTCAAGGATGCTGAGACAGAAGACTACCCAGGATCATGAGTTGAGCCCCACCCCATCCTCTTGCTGTCACAGACATTTTTGCAAGAAAGGGGAGGGTGTAGAGGAGGAATAGAGGCAGCCCCATAGGGAAGGAGACCTTCCCAGAGGCCGGAGTCTCAGCAGCCAGAGAGGCCAGGATGAAATCTCTCCTTAGTCCCCAGCCTGGCCCTGCCCATCCTGAACTTCCCAGTGACCTCTCATTTGGACCCTGGTTCCAGTCTACCTAGTTTGTAAGTACCTAGTCTACAATGATTTGTCCCCAGTGACCCAGGGCACTAATACACCCACAGCAGAACAGCCCAAGGTCACAGGCATTCATTGACAGGAAATTCATTTTTAGAAAAGACTTATTTATATACTGTATGTATATGAGTGTTTTGCCTGCATGTGTGTATATATACCATGTATATGCCTGGGATCCACAGAGGGCAGAAGAGGGTACTGGATCCCCTGAAACTAGAGTTGCAGATGGTTTTGAGGTACCATGTAGGTGCTGGGAACCCAACCCAGGTAAACTGTAAGAGCAGCCAGTGCTCTAAACTAACGGAGCCACTTCTCCAGTCCCAACAATGAGTTCTTGTCACTTAGTGAAGGTCTGCAGTGGGCTGGAGATGAGCTGCCCTTGCTGAGTGTGGTGGGGCCTCTGTTCCTTTTCTCTTCTCTCTCCTAGGCCCACAGGCTACCACATATGTCTTGCCACACTAGCAGGAGCATAAAGGAAGCAGGGGAGTGGCCAAGACTGCTTGCTCAGGCTTGGAGTAGGAATGGGTCAGATGATCACTGCCCATGAGCAGCCATTGGTCCAAGCCAACCACATGAACTTGCCTGCACAGAGTCATGGGACAGGAAAGCACTCCTAAGGGTGAGAAGCTGCGGCTTCTAGAGGGGTGAACTCTACCTATGATGGTTTGAATAAAAATGTCCCCGTTGACTCATGGGTTTGAATGCTTGGCCCACAGGGAGTGGCACAATTAGGAGATGTGGCTTTGTTGATGTCAGTATGGCCTTGCTGGAGGAAGTGTGTCACTGTGGGGATGGGCTTTGAGGTCTCATATGCTCAGGCTATACTCAGTGTGGTATATAGTCTCCTTCTAATGCCTTCGGATCAAGATGTAGAACTCTTAGCTCCTTCTCCAGGACCATGTCTGCCGCCATGCCACCATGCTTCCCACCCTGGTAATAAAGGACTCTGAAACTGTAAGCCAGCCCCAATTAAATGATGCTCCATTATATGATGCCCTTTATAAGAGCTGCTGTGGCCGGGCGTGGTGGCACACGCCTTTAATCCCAGCACTTGGGAGGCAGAGGCAGGCAGATTTCTGAGTTCGAGGCCAGCCTGGTCTACAAAGTGAGT
>NC_034602.1:29207402-29303642 GCF_900095145.1 Mus pahari
AAAAAAAAAAAAAAAAAAAAGAGCTACTGTGGTCATGGTGTCTGTTCACAGTGATGAAACCCTAAGACACTACCCACAACAGGTAAATACTCTTGTGAGTTTAGGGTGCTGTTTTTGAGCAGCTTGGAAGCCACTAGGCAATGACAGTTGATATGGTACAAGAGGTCCTGGCCCCTTATGTCGCCCTCAGAGCTCAGAGGTTTAAGGACTGTAGTTCCTCTCTCTGAGACCCTCTGCATCAGCATGTCCATGTAGTGTAGGGATTTCCCCCTCATATCCTTATTCCCAAATCCACAGGAAGAAAATGGGGCATGTCCTGGAGGATCTGGGTTGGGAGGGGGGGTACTCTTCCCCCAAACCCAGGCCAAGGTTCCTTATCCCTCAAGCAAACATCCTTTGGGAAAGAATATGCAGATTGCTCATTAGCATAAACCAATTAGGTCTTAGCTTGGATCTGGAGGTGGGGTTTCTCTTGCATAGCCACATTACTTGAGTGTGGACAGGTAGACTTTGAGATACAGCTGATCGGGAGGACTGAGGAGGCAGTTGCTGTCAATTTGTGGGGCCCCACTGGCGAGCAGAGAACCCAATGGGGACAAAGTGCTTCAGCACACAGCTGGCTCGAAGATACTCTTGGGTCTATACCATATCATCTGCTGTCCTGCTCAGAACTCTGGGGCTACAGAATCTCCCAGGAAGCTAGAGCTGGGGTCCATCTTCCAGAGAGATGCTAGCCCGCCCACTGCCTGCCCCCCATTTCCCTCCAAGGTGCATGGGGCAGGGTGTAGACACATAACTCACCCACAAAGCTGGTGATTTCTCTCTCCTTTCCTCCTCTTTCTTCATAGCCCCTCCTTCAGGGCTCATCTCCAACCCCCAGGTGTGGGCAACCTTGATATCCCAGGGCCCCGGGCTCCATAGGAAGGTGACTCATGACAACCTTTGCCTCCCTTCCATCCCTGTGCCCTGAGGCCACTGGCAGTTATTCCTAAGCTAGGAGGAGATGCAGACAGAGTGTAGAAAGCACGCACTAGGTGCAGTCGCCATCAGTCCTCCCTCTTTCAGTGAGCACCGGGCATGTGCAGAGGATGTGTGGGCTGAGTTTGCCCTGTAGCATCCCTGGGATAACCAAGTGTTGCTGCACACAGGGCACCAGAGGCCAGTCTCACCGCGCCTTCAGTGTCTAGCTTTCCACTTGGTACCTTCTATCTCTCAACAGTCTAACAGCTCTGGAAAGTAGGGCTATAGCCATCCGCGTATACACCCCTTGATGCTGCCATTAGGGGACACTGGTACAGACTACTACACAGAACCCTGAGGGGTTGTAAGCTCACTGCCTCTGGCACAAACCTGAGGGCTAGCAGCTGCCCCACCCTGCCAGTGCCTTGTCAGAGTTCCCTTCCGGATGCTGGAAAACAGGTGCATCTCTGGGGCAGCAGCGGCAGGATGCTATTTCAGTGTTCCAGGAAGGGCTCGGCCCTGCCCTGCCTTGGCCTCGGGGGTGGTAGCTGCCACGTGACCCTCTGGCTTGTCCCTGGGAGATGTGTCAGCCGCAGAAGCCACGACTCCACTCCCCCAGCTGCCACCTGAAGCCTCCACGGTGCTAGGCCCAGCCTTGGAAGGAGAGCTACTGGCACTTCAGGAGGAGGTCACTCCATGGGGCTGCCTGGAGGAGGCACAGGTAAAGCTCAGAATAGCTTTGTGTTCACACCAGCCAGCCGAGGAGGAGGACTCAGCTTCTGGCTAGAAGGGAAAATCTTGAGACCCATGGATGAGCGTAGAGGGTGGAGCCTGAATGAAGATGGTGCTGTCCAGCTTGGTGTCTTGTGATTATGGTGAAAGCTAGTACCTATAGGTGCCTATCATATACGGGCTTTGGGGACTAACAGTGGGGTAAGGGGTGAGGTGGGTGACTCCATATTATAGATGAAGAAACTGAGGCTCATAGAAAGGAAGACCAACAAGATGGAGCTCTAGTACCCCTGTCCTATGTTCAGGGTGGAGTTGCTGGACTGTGGGCTCTTTGTGCCTGCCTCCTCCTTCCCCCACTTTCGTCCTCCCTCTTTCTTTTGTTTCTTTTAAATGGTGGTTACCAAAGGGGTCTTGCTGTTCCCCAGGGGACATTGAGCAATGTCTGGAAGCATTTGTGTGATGGTCACAGCTGGTGAAGGGGTAGCTAATATATGGGAGGAGGGGTCAGGGCCCCAGCGACCATCCTATATACATGCCCCAACTGCATGGACAGTTCTGTCAAGGAAACCGTCCACTAAGGAATGTAGTAGGAATGTCCCTTCTGGTATGGACATAGAGAATGGGGCATGGCATGCCTCTGGGATAAAAGTCTTAACGTCTAGGGGACTGTGCGGTAGTAGGTCCTGCAGGGTAAGCATGGTGAGAAGAGACATGTCTGGGGGGTCAGAGAGAGGGCTGCTGGGAAACAGCTGGACCCAGAATAGAGGACTAAGGATGGCCTGGAGTTGTGCAGCCTTCAGGGTGGCCAGCTCTGGCCAGGCTCCTGCCTCCACTCACAATTATCCCTCTCCCCTATGAGAACCTCTGGGAAATAGAATCCGGGCACCCCTCTCTGGCCTCCCTGCCTGACCTGTAGGGTCTTTCCAGCAGCAAGGACCATAGCCCACATCCTTGCTCCCTGGATGTTGGTACAAACAACATATGCTTGATACTTGTCTTGGTTAGGGTTTCTAGTGCAGTGGTGAAGCACCACGACCAAAAAGCAACTTGGGGAGGAATGGATTTATTTGGCTGGCACTTCCATATCGTTGTTTATCATGGAAGAAAGCCAGGACAGGAACTCAAACAGCTCCTGTAGGCAGGAGCTATGTAAAGGCCATGGAGGGATGCTGCTTACTGGCTTGCTCCTCATGGCTTGCTCAGTCTTCTTTCTTTTAGCCTAGGACCCCTGCCCAAGGATGCCCATCAATTACTAATTAAGAAAATGCCCTATAGCCAGATATTATGGAGGCATTTTCTCAATTGAGGTTCCCTCCTTTTAGATAACTCTAGCTTGTGCCAAGTTGACATAAAACTATTCAGTATAATATTGCAAAATATTGCCCAAAAGGAAGGGCAGTGGCTACCGCACCAGAAGGCTCAAGGAAGGAGGGCTCAGGGTTGACTGAAATGGGGTTGATTGCTGAATCCTTAGCCCCTACTTCTCTGCTATCATGAAGATACTTTGGATGCTGGGGCTGGGAGACATGTGATCATACGTTTCTCTTGTGTGGGAGCCGATGCATTCAGTTCACCCATGGCAAAGAGCAGACAGCAATAGCAAGAACACTGCACCACATCCCGCAACTGCAATCCATATCGCTGCTCCTCAGAAGGAGAAGACCGTGGAGAGCTGGCATCTGCTGAGGCAGACAGCGGCAGGGCGGATGCTATTCTATTTATGGGAAGTTATAGAAAGAGCTGAAATGTAAAAGGCCAAGATAAAAAAACTGGATAAATATTCATTATCTCAGATTGGGCAACGGTTTCTTAGAAATGACTCCAAGAACATAAACTACGGAAGGAAAACCGGAGAAATCAGGTTTTTCTCAGAGCCGAAACCATTTGTACTGTGAAGAGCCCTGTGAAGAAGTGATGGTACAGTTCGGAGGGTGACAGGACCTGCTGGTAAGGGTGTGATGTGAAGCTTGGGGCAAGGATCTCAAAACTGTCACAGATGACAGCCAGCTCAGTTGGGAGGAGAAACCTGAGTCTCCAAGGAAGACATCTAAATGCATTCAGCATCGCCAACCGGGGATGGCCAATCTATATGAGGTAGCACCACATCCCCATTAGGATGTTGAAGATAAGGGGTTGGAGGTCCCCGGGGTTGGAGGTGAAAGTGGAGCGCAGGACCCATGGGAAGAGACCATGTCCCGAAGCAGTTAGAGCTGAATAAAGCCCTTCCTCAGAGATCTGCAGGCACACAGAACATTGGCTGTAAAAGATAGGGTCTCCCAGGGCAGGTGTGGCCTCTACCCTGGGCGAGGACATACTGTGTATGCCACCTCACTATGACACCTAGAATGGTCACCAACAGCATAAGGCACTGGGGACGTCATTTCCCCCAGTTCTTGCTGCTCTTCGAGTCTCTAACAATAATGAGCTTCTCATGTAATTACGAGGTATTTTTATCGCCGTATCTCCGGAAACTGGCATGGCATGGCCAGGACCGGTCACAGCAGGCTGGCAGGCCGTGATGGGGTGTTGGTGAACCCTATCTAACCTTTATCATCCTTGGGCTCTGTGCCTGGCTCCTGCTGGCATGAGCAAGTTGCCCGGAAGCCTGCTTCTTGGGCAGAACCTCAGCCCGGGAAGGGGTCAGCTTTCCAGGTTCCCAGCCAGCGGTTCTGATCTCAGCTTTAATTAGTTGATCAGGAAATGCCTTCATGCCTTCCCAACTCTAGTCTTCTTGGACCTGCTGAGGAAGACATGAGAAGAAACAAGAGGTCAAGGGGAGGGAGCCTGAGGGACGGAACTAGCTCCTTCAGGGAGACACCAAGGCCACCCCTGCCCTGCCTGTCTCATGCCGTATAGCCTTGCTAGATTACAGAGCCCTTCTGAACCTTGTATCCCTTAGATGGCTGACAGGTAACAATGCCTCTTAACACTCCTTGGTGGCAAGCCAAGCTGCACACCAACTGCGTGCTCACACCCAGCAGGTGCATTTGGAACTCTAGTGTCATCCGACGACCCGAAACGGCCTGCATTGGTGATGGGCTATTTGCTCAAACCCAGTGTATTTCTTTGTTTATGCATTAGTTCTCACGGAGTGGAGGCTGGTCTTGAACTTGCCAGGTCTGGGGAAATGACCTAGAGCTCCTGATCCCCCTGAGTGCTAGGATTACAGGTGCAAGCTACCATTCCCAATTTATGCAGTGCTGGGGGGGTCGAACCCAGGGCTCATGCATACTAGGTAAGCACTCAGCCGCCTGAGCTTCCCTTCCAGCTCCCAGCTGACTATTCTAGTACTACTGATTTGGGCGTGTCTGCGTTGGGCCTCTCGAGACCCTATTGCTTTGCGTTGGCCTCAAAGCCAAGGCTTCCAGGGTCATTTGGACTACATGAAGGCTCACATCCTGTCTAGTGCTCTCCCCAGGCTGGGTGTTGGCTGGGTGTTGTCTCCTAGTCACTCCTCTACAGATGCCCATCTGGGGAAACTGAGAACTGGTTAAATCAGATGTCTGGCTGTACCCTCTGCAGCTCTGGGCTAGTTTGTGGTGGAATGAGCCAGTATTGGTCCTGGCTGTCAGGATACAGTTGATTGCCCCAGATGGACTTCCTGTTTCCTATTAGATTTGAAGAGCATCTGTGGGCATCTGCTGCTGAAGCACAAGGCAGTGTGACACAGGGACACACACCAGGAAGAAGCCACCACAGACCTGCATGGCTTGGACATGGATGATGTGGGGGGGGGGGGGCAGATGCCCACATAGCCCTGACCTTCTGGGTGCTACTGTAAGAGCAGGTGCCCTGGGCCTTAAAAAGCTGAGTCTTCTGGCAATGTAATGCCATCCTATAGAGATATGGGTGGCTAACAGTGCTGATCAGCTGCTCGAGGGTTCAGGAGTCATGGGCTTTCAGGCAGCCACAGGCGGTGTCTACTTCTCAATGGTTTTCTTCCCCAGTCTTGCCGATGGAAGAGACCGTCCCCATTGTTTCCTCTTCATCAGCCCCCACTATGGGCCAACCCCGTGTAGCCACCACTCTCTTATGGATATTCCACAATGCGTGAGACAGTGAGTGGGTCACAAGGGTGCTTTTGGCTCTGCTGATCCAGGGGTGTGCGAGATTCTCCCGTGGCTCTGTCGCAGGTGCTACAGACAGGATGACTTCGGAAACATTGTTGCGTTGTGCCATAGTCCTGGAGGTTAGAGTCTGAAACCTTGGTGTGGGCAGGTAGGCTGTACTGCTGGGGCTGCTGGGTAAGAGTGACTGAGAGGGTGGAGTCAGTGGGTAGCTGGAGTCATTTGTGAGTGACCCCTGGTATGGAAAGGTTCTGTGGGAGGACCTGCTGCAGGGGCTGGCCTGGGTGTGGCTGCTGTGGACAGTGGATGATGCTGCCGTGAATGGGGGGACTGTAGGGGTGCCGTGGGGCTCTGGGCATTGGCAGGGAGCTCAGCTCTGCTTGGCTGGCAGAAGTTATTGGAACTCTCCTGACTGCACTGAATTATTTCTTTGGGGCAAGGAAGCCACAGGGTATGAATTCCAGCAACCCAAACCCTTTTGGGAGTGGAAAGCCCTTTGCAATGAAGCAGCACCTAGGTCCTGTTATGTTCATCCATGTCGTAGGGACACATTCAGTCACAGATGTCCCCGGTGAAGAATCCTTACACAGTTCCCAGTGACTCAACTTGACTGGGGACAGCCGAGGAATGAAGAGAAGACAAACACATACAATGACAGAAATGCTGGGCTTGGGCGGGCTGGGCTTCCTCGTAGAGAACCCCCAGCATCTTAAGAGCTCCGCGCATTTACTATTTAGAGTTGAACAGGGAGGTGGAGCTATTCCATACAGATAAATAAGGAGGCAGTCTTATCACACAGATGAGCAAGGAGGCAGGGTTATTATATATAGATAAATGAGCAGGCAAGGTTATTATATACAGGTAAATGAGCAGGCAGGGTTATTACATAAAGATAAATAGGGAGGCAGGGTTATTACATACAGATAAATAGGGAGACAGGGTTATTACAGATAAATAGGGAGGCAGAGTTATTACATACAGATGAACAAGGAGGCAGGGTTATTACACAGATGAACAAGGAGGCAGGGTTATTACATACAGATAAATAAGGAGGCAGGGTTATTATATACAGATAAATAGGGAGGCAGGGTTATCACACAGATGAACAAGGAGGCAGGGTGTGTGGTATACAGCTGAATCAAGGAGATGGGGTTTAGCGAATGTTGATAAGGGCAGTCTCTGTAGGGCAGCAGTCTTCAGACTGTAAGCACCCAAGGGGGCGACAGCTATGGCAGACATTTTCTGCCTGTCCTATCACTGCTCTCACTTGGAGGAAAGGCTTTTGCCACTTTCCCCTGGGGCTGGGGTTTTGGTACCTAACATGGCTGTGCCTGTGTTAACAACAAACATCCATTCATGATTCCACACATGCAGGGCTTCCTCCACTGCCCGCTCCATCACTGGAGATGCTGCACTCTTCTGACCCCGTGCCTGAGCATCCACACAATGGCAACCTGCTGTCCATGTCCGGCAGCACCGGGTAGGCTGCCTTCTGCCAGCTGTCACGGGTTTGGCCATGTCCAGGCTCGTTCAGAGTCACTAAGACCCTGGGACACTCCCTGGTTGACATCATATGCTCCTGGAAGGGCACAGGTATAATGGCAGAAATGGGACACAGACAGGCCAGTGGAGGACAGCTATTCACAGGGCCATGTGGTGACCCAGACCAGCATGGAAAATATGCTTGCTTCTGTCCCAGAAGGAACCACCCAAGTCCCCAGAACCTCTGCCTCATGTCACTTTCAGTGGCCCTCCTGCCTGCTGCAGGTTCACCATGCTGCTGTATCTGCCTTCAGCCCAGTGCCTCCCCCAAGCTCATTGTCACTCCAAGGACCATCTGAAAGGGAGAGGCAGACTTAGACATCACCGTACTCTCTGTGGGTGAACCAGAGCCTCGGGATGCTCACAGAAACTTATGTCATATCTTTACAACATAGAAGATTCAGGAATCCCAAGCCAACTGTTTGTGCAACATACGAGCTGGGAGGGTCTCCAAAGCTGCCTTGGCTGCTAGACTGTGATGGCCAGTAAGAACACTAGCCTGTGCTAACCCCACCCTAGCCTGGGCTAGCCCCACCTCCCCTACCTGCTCCCTTTTTTTCTACTCTGGAAAATAGTAAATGTAACTAACATGGGCTTCTGGCCTCTTGCTGAGCCACAGTCCCCATTCAGGAGTCCAGGGGCCTTTCTCTACCTCAGTGGGCCCTTCAGAACTCCCCAGGCTAGCCCCAGCTTGTAGGTGTACAAACAGAAGCTTTGAGAGCCTGGCCGTTTCTCCAGTATCATGCCGGTGCCAGGCCAGTGGAAGGGACAAGAGGTGTGGATTGCGGTGGATTCCTGTGGGTGTTGTCCCTACATAGGGAGTTAAAGGCCCCACAGCCTGTTTACTCTGCCAACTGCTCCCTAGTGCTGGGGCTTTATTGTCCCAGGGCTTAAGTATAAGTAGTCACAGCCCGGTGTGACTGATCCCTACCACTTGAGTTGGCGCTTTCTGTTATTATCACAGTGAGAGGTTGATAACCACCCATTAGAGCCCATCTGGAAATTATAGAGCAACAATCCTGCGCACTTGCGTTTAGGTCTTGGGTGGAGCAGTGCCTTTTGATTGGCAGAAAGGGCAGAGTTCCCAGCATGGCTTTCCACTCTTGTCACACTCTGCAATGCTGTAATGAGTGCACTAGGATTGCTGGGACAGCATGGATATCTGTCATTAATAAGTCTCTACCCTGAGCATGGCTCTGTCGGGGTCCGCACTAGTGTCATGGGCTGTCGGGGTCCACACTAGTGTCATGGGCTCGGTGGGTTTGGACAGATAGGATGACATGCCTTCATCATTCCAGTGCCATCAGAATGCTGTTAGGGTTTCCCAGTTCATTCCCCTCTCCCAACCCTAAACTGACCCTCTAGACCCGGCTGGTCTTGAACTCATAGAGATCTGTCTGCCTGTGCCTCACCCGGTAGCCACCGGGTTTGCCTTTTCCAGAAAGCCATAGTGGAAAGCAGGGACTGCTGCATTTCCACATTGGCAGCTTTCCCTTGGGGACATGTGTTTAAGGTCCCTCCGTAGCTCTTCTGCTTAATGCTAAGTCACCTTCCATGCCTGGAAACTTCCCCCTGGCCCTGCTGGAGGCGCACGGGAGGCTTCTGCCTCATCGCAATCCCTCAAGTCCATCACGGCAGGCTTTGAGTCAGGGCCTCAGAGGCTGTGATGCATCTCACTTGATTCCTTCCAAGGCTTTCCCTGTCTGGGACAATTGACAGACAGACGGCAGTGACTCCCCAGCATGCACAGCTCATGCGCAGGTGCCTCCCGCGTGCAGCCAGGTGTGAAGGCCTGCCAGCCTGGAGGAAATCCCAGAGGACTCCCCAGAGGCAGAGGCACGGGGAAGTGGAGGAGATACAGAGGTCTTCAGCCCAGGCTTCAAGGAGCCCGTGTCCAGGAATGACGAGACAGCTCAGAAGTCCTCACCAGCTGTGACCCTGTGAATCAGAGCTGGAGGTGCCAAGGGCCACTGGAGGTGGACAGGCACCGAGAAGTGAGCATAGATGCCCAGAAATGAAGCTGGCACCGGATGATTCTGGGAGTGCTGATGCCTGGTCAGCTGCCCTTCTGGAAGACACGGTGGATGCCCCACTTTGGACCAAGCAGCCCGAGGGTCCTATTCCATGGCCCTGCTGTCCGCAGGTTCTAGAACAACCTCCTGGGTGCAGCCTTCAGCCCTGCGAAGCCCCTTCCTCCCGAATCAGACCCCAGTGGAGCAGGATGTAGGCTTCTAGGTCTTATGTGATGTCTTTTTTCCCAAGTGCAACGCAGCAAGTGGCCCTCTGATGGGACAGCCATAGCTGGGTCCCTGGCAGGTTCCTAGCCAAAGTCACTGGGATAAGCAACTATGGGAATGATTCTGAATCACCAAAGACATTAAAAAAAAAAATAATCCTAGGTCATTTGAATCCTAGGCCCGGGCATAGGCCTTAGGGTTGCACTATGCAGGCCCCCCAGAACCTTCTCCTGACTCTCCTGATGGTGCCTCCAAGCCTTGGCACGGCTGGCCTGGGCCCACATAGCTGCTCTTGGCCTCAGGGGACTCTCTTGTGAGGTGGGCACCATGCTGGCTTCACGGGAGCGTCAGGAGGGTTGGACAGACCTCTTTGCACTCAGTGGGTCTGGAGCTAAGCAGAATGTTAAAGAGAAGGCAGCGGGTTACACTGTTGTGCTCCCTGGTGACTGGCTTCACAGAGTCTGAGCTGGAGCCAGGGAGGGGGCATCTGTGTCCAGCCCAGCCCAAGCCAAGCGAGGAGGACAGGAGACGCCTGCCTCAGAGGCGCCTGGGCCTTTGTTGGCTTTGTTTGGGTACTTTATTAGTTAGAAAGATTGCTTTTTTTTCTTAACAGTTGTGTGCCCCTGGCTGCCAGACTGTCTTTGACCTTCAAGGACAGCTTGTTCAGCTTGCTCCGGGCACTTCTGTCTTTGGAGTGGTTTTAGAGAGGCAGGGTCAGTGGATGAGCCTCACCACACCCCTGTATCCTGAGTCTTCCTCCTGCCTGTGTTCAGCTCCCTGTCCCCCCATAGATGCCTCATACAGTGTAGGACAGTTGGGGACTGCTCTCTCGGTGCTCTCCTGCCTGTCTGACTGTCCCGTTTCAGAGCTTCAAGTTATCCACAAGTAGCCAGAGCCTCTGCTGTGAGAAACACGGCCCCCTCTAAGCACTGGCAGGGATGGGGTGAGAAGGGAACAAGCAGGCTGAGCAGGCTTGTGGTTGCCTCTCCATGGGTCTATGTGACCTTGCTATTCGGCAACTGCCCCAGATTCTAGGAATGAATCCCACTGGGGCAAAAGGCCTACATGTCCAATCTGCAGCCAGTTCACCAGCTCGTAGGGCTTACTGGCATGGAGGCCCATTCATGGTGCAGATCTTCCTCTGACCACCAGAGGGCAGCACCACGACCGTGCCCACAGCTCCAGGCTGTTTAGTGGTCAGGGTGGGGTCTGGCCAGCAAATCGACACTCTTAATATAGCTCTTCCCTCAAACCAAATGCATATCCAGTAGCTTGGGAACTGGTGCTATGGATGAAGCCCAGGGCCTTTGCATGCTAGGCAAGCATCCTGCTACTGAGCTACACCCAGCCCCCATGTATTCCTGAAAAAAAAAAAAAAAAAAAAGAGTTGATCAGTGTTATGGAAAACTTCATTGTTTGCTGGGCTGGTTGCTAAGCGAATTGCTTTGCCCTTGATCCAGCATTTCCCCAGGACCAGGGGATGTGAGCAGAGGGTGGGTGGATGGAAAGGACAGATGGAAGGACAGATCGAAGGCAGAGGGTGGGTGGATACGCAAGGACAGATGGGAAGGCAGCTAGAAGGCGGGGTAGTGGGATGGTAGAGTGGTGTGGACAGGAACTCTCTCAAGGTCACAATCCCACAAGAGGCAGGGCTGAGACTGCATCCCAGGCTAGCATAACCCCACAGCCCATGGGAGCCCCAAATCTGAAAATGACTTCTTACTCCACCTGGCCTTGAGCCAGACTCCCATCATATAATCCCCGTCCTGTCTGATCATGAGAAGATGCTGCCCATTGTCCTTTGTGTCCCAAACTGGATGGACATAAACGTTCTGGAGAGCCACCCCACCCTGCATCACAAGAGCGCCCAGTGACCCAGTCACAGCTGCGAGTGACTCCGGCTGAAAGGCCAGGCCACACTGAGCCTCTCAAAATCCAGCTGAGCCAGAGGGCCCGGCTCTCTGGTCTCCCACCAGCTTTTTCTACTATGAATTGGTGTTTCTGATGCAATTCACTAGGGAAGGGGTTACAGGGCTGGTATGGTCCCATCATGGCCGAGGTGCTGAGAGGGTGTGGGAGGGGGAAATGGCTGCACCCGACAGCAAGGGCTGTGGGCTGCATCACGTCGCTGCTGCGGGGACACCACTGTCCCTGTGGTCATCAGAGTGACATAGGTCACAGAGGATAGAAAAAGGTGCTGTGGCAGAGGGAGGATGAAGTGAGACCCATGGAGGATGGCAGCCTGGGTAAGCTGAAATACCAACTGAAGGTACAGGGCAATTGAGGGGTAGACCCAAGGCTTCTACAACATGATGCAGCATCCCGTGAGCTGGCATCTGCAGATGCTTTATCGGGCAGTGAGGGAGGGGTGGGTAGTCATGCCTGGTCCTGGGACCATAGCATAACCCTGGCTCTTGAATTTGTGGTTTTTAATGCTTCCTTCAGCAGCCTACCTGGCTGTGGCTGACTCTCGGGGGACACGAACCATGTTTATTCCCATGTTTTGGAACCCAAAGGAAGAGTGAAACCAGCTCTCAGAGTGTTGCAGCTGATTTTGAAGAAGAGGCTGTGGGTCCCAAGGCTGAGAGGCTGCTAGGTTCTCTGGGAGTGATGCTGCTCTGAGACTCTGGGTGTCAAAGTTGTGCCAAGTGGATGCAACAAGGGTTAGCTGCTCTTCAGCAGGGGACAGAAGTGGCCTTGCCACTCTAGAGGTACACAGGGACATGTTGGGATGTCATAGATAAGTATGCAGAGAGAGAAGGATAAGACAGCTCACTGGGCAGAAAAAACACAAACAGAGCCCACAGTGGGTTTTGCCAGATGGTTTTGGCTCTCAGAACTGTCACCTGTCATACAACCTGAGTGTCACTTGATCCCAGATGGAAGGAGGAGATGGACCAACCACCACCTTATGCCCTATGGGACCAGCCCTGTGGGTGGGGGCATGCTGGAAGGCCTTCTGTTTGCTCTCCCGGTGCCGAGTGCTCCTCACTTTAACCCGACTCCTTTCTCCCCACAGTGTCGCAGCCCCAGGCTGCTCACGCCCCGCTGGAGAAGCCGGCCAGCACGGCGATCCTGTGTAATACCTGTGGGAATGTGTGCAAGGGAGAGGTGTTGCGTGTACAGAACAAGTACTTCCACATCAGGTGCTTCGTGTGCAAAGGTGAGTGCAACCTAAAGGTACAATGGTTTTAAATCAAGAAGGTGAGGACAAGAGGGGCTAAAGCCGTGAGCCACGGCTCTGCAGTGGGTATGACCTGCTTCAGAGCCTTCTCCTCTGCCCTGCATTTCGTGTGCGTGCTGGGGACCAAGCCTATTTCCACCCAACACTCCGGAAATGTGAGAAAACCACCCACAGGGTACAGTGGGTAGGACCCACCCACTGGACATGGCGTCCAGACTCACAGAGCCGGCAGTGTTAAAGGAATGCTGGTTTGCAGCCCTATGCGCATGGCCCCGGGCTTGGTGGTGGTGATCACCTGGGCTGTATGGGGACTGGCACTGCCTTGGCCGCAGGGACCCTCAGTGAAGGGAGGGGGTGTTAACTTGACTGTTTGGATAGAAAGAACAGAAGCCAAATCGTTGGGATGTGGAGGCTCACGGGGGAGTCCAGAGGCTTCCAGCAACGAGTCCACAGAGGAGATACGTTTGGTTCAGACTTGAAGATAGAAACGTGCCAGGCAAGAACAAGGCCGCCCTAGGCAGGAGGCAACACTACCAGGTCAGCTGTGGGGAGGGGCTGGTGACACTGACTCCAGAGAGGGGAGATGGAGCTAGGAGCTTCTAGGGTTTTGATTCCAGGTCTCCCCCCCCCCCAACCCCGTGGCCCCTGAACTCATAGAAGTGCCTGGGAATTTGTTTGTGGGGCTCCACACTGGTTCAGCTTCAGTGTATAAAGTCCTGGTGTTTGAAAAGAGAATTTTCTGCAGAAAGGGCCACCCCAAAACACTCTTGGTATTGTCAGCTCTGCATCATCAGCCTCCACAGGAGAAACATGGTCTGTGGGGTAGCGACAGGGATAGCCTTATTCTTGGACCCTGAGGTATCTGCCTTCAGCTGAAGCAGACACTAGCCTTCAGAGTCCTTGTCCTAGGGCATGGGCAGTTGGCTTTCACTGTTGTCTCAAGAGCCACCAGGATTGAGGGGGTTCTCAGCATCCCAGGCATCTTGGGCCTGATGCATTCTTACAATGATACCCCATCTTTCTAGTCCTTCCCCCACTACTGCACATGACAAAACCCTCTGTGGTAGCGACCCCATGATGATGACTACGGTTGTTTGGAGAAAGAAATGAGGACGTGGCACTTCACTCCCAGCGTTGCTAGGAAAACCCATGCCTCAGGCTCCACAGAGTGGGCATGAGTTGGAGGTTAGGGAGCCATTGCACAGAGAGCCTGCTGCCATTGCACACAGTGCCAAACCGTCCCTCCCCAGAGGAGAGGACACATTGGAGAACAGCAGCCACTCTCTGCAGCCTGACTGCAGAGTCCCAACACCTACAGAAAAGGCTAGATGTGGGTGTGAATCTGCTTAATCCAGTGCTTGTGGGTAGGCAGAGGCAGGAGGATGCCTGGAGCTCACTGGGAAGCCAGCACAGCTGTATCCGAGAGATATTGTCTCAAAAACAAAATGGAGGACAACGAAGACACCTGGCACTGACCTCTGGTCATCAAACACACATGAATACATACAAATTAAAAAAGAAAGGGAGAAAGAAAGAAAGAAGAAAGAAAGAAAGAAAGAATTAATTCCAGGAAGTGACCCTGACCCCGCCTTCTTACCCACTGCTGCCAACCCGTGTTCCCCAAACCCTTCTGAACTTGATCCTTTTCACACTGTAACGTGATAGAGGCGCATTGTCTCCATGAGGGACTTGAGTTACTGGTGAACTTGGACTTTTTATTTTTAGGACAGAGGTCTGAGATGTCACTGTCTTGGTGACCTTGGAATGCTTAAGGCAGCCAGGAGCTAGCAGGCGGCTGAGGCAGCAGGACCAGGAGTCAGTGGAGTCTGTCTATGTTCTTCTCCCTGTGCTCCAGTGGGGCTCACTCGCGTCTACGTCTCTGCCCCTGCACACATTTCTCCTCTAAGGACTGAGCAGTGTTGTCACAGCTGTGACAGGCAGACACAGCCCAGAGTCAGCACCTTGAGTATCTGTGACACTGTCTTGTCTCCAAGGCACGGCAGTATAATCCTGTGCAGCTCCATCGGCCCCATGGCCTGTTCTTGCAGAAGGGATATTTGTTTGATCTTCGGTGGGACAAGATTAGACCTTGGGTTTCATTCCCAGACTGGGTGTGGAGGAGGAATCCAGCAAGGCTCCAGGCTGGCATCTAGCCTTTGGTAGGAGCGATGGCAGCGGCAGCCATAGGCTGGGAGAGTGGGCTATTAGGATGTAGTAGTCTAGGTTTCACATTGGCATTCCTCTGTGCGTGCACATGACATTGAGGAGGGGCTCTTACTGCAGCAGCCACAGCTCTGAAAATGGCATTGGCTAGGCTGTTCCATCTGAGACATTGAATGGCTTGCTCCCATGTGCTTCTGGGGCAGAGGGTATGAGGAAGGAACGTACTGTGTCCTCAGAAGTTGACTGGGGCCCACCAGTGGTTGGGGACCTGTAGTCCCAGGGCAGATACTTCAGTCTACAGCTTGCAGGTCCTCTCTGCAAGTCCTCCACTAGGCACGGCAATCTGGAGCTGGGTGTTAGGAGACGGGACTAGTGACTCGCAGAGAGCCTGTAGGTTCTGCCCTGGATCTGGCCTTGCCATGTTACAGGAGTCAGGGGTTCAGGACTGTGGGAGCCCAGAAGAAAGGGGGAGGCAGTGGGAAGTTTCCCTGTGGACTTGGGGACCATGTAATGGCTCACTTGTCCTCCACTAGGACCTTCAGCCCGGAGCAGAGCATAGAGTGGAAAGCTATCCACTGTCTGGCTGTGTCTCTGTCTGTCTGTCTTTCTATGTCTCTGTCTGTCTGTCTGTCTGTCTGTCTGTCTGTCCGTGTCTATCTGCCTGCCTGTTTGCCTGCCTGCCTGCCTGCCTGTCTGTCTGTCTGTCTGCCTGCCTGTCTGTGTCTGTGTTTGTGTCTGTCTGTGTCTGTCTGTCTGTGTCTGTCTGTCTGTCTCTGTCTGTCTGTCTCTGTGTCTCTCCTTGTCTCTCTGTCTCTGTCTCTCTCTTTCTCTCACGTACATATGCACCCTGCTTAACCTCTTCTTCCACCACTGGAACGGCTTGGAGGGGCTCACAGGATCTCAGAGGTCAAAGAGCCTCATTATATCCTAGCAAGGTTGGGAAGCTGGTCCTGTCCTCCATTTCTCAGTGCTTCTTTCTGGAAGCTTCTGTATGGGAAATACACCTGACTCTATGCTAGCAGGGGAGCCTATGTCTGTCCCTGGAGCCCCCTCCCAGGTCTACTTAGCCGTTTGGATTTGTAGAAGCTTGCATCGAATGGGCTGGACTCAGATCTCCACGAGGCATGCGCTGGTCACTCCACTGACCCAGCCTTTGATCTTCTCCTCAGCGTGTGGCTGTGACCTGGCCGAGGGTGGCTTCTTCGTGAGGCAGGGTGAGCACATTTGCACACGTGACTACCAGCGGCTCTATGGCACTCGCTGCTTCAGCTGTGACCGCTTCATTGAAGGCGAAGTGGTGTCGGCCCTTGGGAAGACCTACCACCCTGACTGCTTCGTGTGCGCTGTCTGCAGGTAAGTGGTCCAGCCTCTGCTCTGCCGACCTCTCCCACTCCTCCTTGCACGTCTGCCCCCAGCCCTGGCTCCACCCTCCCTAGCTCAGCCCTATCACAACCCTAACCCCTTACCTGGGCCCTCCCTCCTACCCTTGACCATCTTTTGGCTCCTAGCAGGCCCCAGCTGCCCCTGCCCAACCCCGCAGCATACCCTGGCTACCTCTGGTCTCCAAGGTGGCCATCCCTAGCCTGTCCTTGTCCTTGTTCTCAGCTCTATCTTTTCAACATTGCTTCCTGCCATGGCTGCCCAGGTGTTAGCCTGCCCTGCCCTCCCATTCTCACAGGCCCAGGCTCTACTCCCCGTGTTCCAACCTGCAGGTGCCACACCCCTATTACAGATGCCTCATGTATTACTGTCCTCAAATCTACCTAGCCAGTGTCCTGGCTCAGGACTCCACATGTGGCACTGCCCTCGGCTCATCCTCATCCACCTCTGTCTCCCCAGCACCCCCGGAGCTTCCCCAAGCTCCTGATCCTTCCTAGAGGTATCTCAGCCTCTTATATCCATGTATTCCTTCTTCCCTTCCTTCACTCAATCCATGGGTGCTGGCCCAGGGCTCCACCAGCATTGGCTCTGAACCTGTTCTTTCAGCTTCTTAGATTCCTCCAGAAGTGGAAGGCAGGCCCTGTGGAGCACTCACTGAGTTGCCCTTCCTCTTCCTCCTCTCTTCTCCTTCCCTCCCACCCAGTAGGTTCCTCCCTTCCTCACTCCCTGTGTCCCGTCCTTCTGCAACCTGACCCATCCTGGCCCATGGCTGTGTCCTACCCAACACTGTGGTGTGATCTCATAGAGGTGGCTAAGAGAGGTCTAGGACTGGGAGGCCTCCTTCTGGTCCCTGATGCCCAGCATAGAGCAACAGAGCTCCCTGTGAAGAGGCTGGATGCCACCCTGCAAGGCCTATAATCACCTGTGCCTTCTGATCAGTGGCAGCCTCCCTGGGGCCTCTGGCCAGCAAACACAGGCGAGAGTGAGGAGTAGAGTGAGCATCGGTGTTTCCCAGCATCAGTGTCCGGCATGAGCATCGGTGTTTCCCAGCATCGGTGTCCGACTTGTGATATTTTCCAACATCCTTTCCAAGTAGCCATCTATGGTCACAGCATGTACCCAAGGCTGGAGTTGAGCCTTTGACCAGAAGACATCAAGAGGAGGAAGCTCTTCGGGGGACACTTTCCATGGAAAAGATGCTGTGTGTTCTCTAGTATGGGTGGATCAGAGGTCCCCATTAAGTACCTTAGTGATTTCCATGTGGCATCAGTCCCGGTTGGCCTGAGAGTCCGCCTTGGGAAACCCACCATATTACCAGTGACAACAGACAGTGCTGTTCAGGTTGTAGGTCCGGGTGGGGCTCTGCCACTGCACACAGAGCCAGGCTAGACACCATACAGAGTTGGCTGGAGCTGGGGCCCAAGTTCAGGAGCAGCAAAGCACAGGTCAGACTCCTGCTTCCTGCTGAAGGTTGAATCTGGAGTGAAGAATAGAGTGATGTGTTTCCTGGCCAGGGTGAGACAGTGAGTGGAAGGGTGGTACTGGCAGGACATGTGAGACCAGGGGAGAGAGTGGGCCCTGCAAGTCTCAGGTCAAATGCCTACCTGTCTCCATCAAGAGGACTCCACTCTGTAATGACAGTTGCCCAAGTGAAATGCTTTAGAAGGAAGAACCCTGCCCCCATGGCCTCAGAAGACTCTGCCCATGATGAATGGAGGCACAATGCTGTAGCCACCCACATTCAAGATGGACTTCCCTCTGGAAACACTCTCAGATACACCCAGAGGTGTAGTGTAAAGGTTGCCAGATGTTTCTCAGTCCAGTCAAGCTGACAGTGAACACGAGCCATCAGTGGGTGAGAGGCAACAGAGTATACAGTCTCCAGGGGACACTGAGTTCTGAGCCCTGAGGACCTTGCTGGTCACTGCAGGGATGGGCCGTATTGCTAGGGTTCAGACAGCGCTGGAGCAGGAGCTGCTGTGTACCCACTCTGCAGGTGAAAGGTGAGCCTCCTCAGGATATCCCTAGAAGCTGGCAACTTCCTGAGTCCAACCTCCTTACAGGAAGGTGTGAGAGACCCGCACCCAACTGCAGAGTCTGTGGCATCCAGGATTTACCTGGAAGTATAGACCTCCAGATGAGACACCAAACAAAACCTGGGAGAAGTTAGTGGAGACCACCAGGGTGACATCGGCAGGTCAGGACAACGTGTCCAGAAGGTCACCCAGAAGGCAAACATGTGACTCCTGAAGTGATCAGGCACATGTGAGAAGTGACTGGAAATCCAAGTATAGTCGTAGACGCTTCCGCACTGGTATACAGGGGAGTGAGTGTAGAGCCACTGTCTGCCTATCTGTTGGTCTGTAAGTCTGTCTGCCTGCTTGTGTAGGCAGGGGAGACCAAAACAAAAAATCCTTTTAAAATAATGGATGGCGATTGTCTAGATTTGCTGAAAGCTAGAAACCTACAGCCCCAAAATCTCAGTGACCCTAAAAAAGTGATGTTCACAAGCAAGAGAGTATACCCAGATGTTCACAGTCAATCCTACGTACAACATCCCAATGGCAACTCCCCAGGTGTGCACAGCCACACTGCAAAAGATTTGCAAGAAAAAGAGAAAAGAGAGAAATCAGCAAAGAACCACCATGTCTGCAGAGGAGCTCAGACCTCCCCCAGGAGATATGCATGCTGGGAAACAGGAAAAAGATGTCTGTAAGTGCCCAAAGGAACCCACCAAACCGTGCTGTAGTTAGCCAAAACCTTTCTGAAGAAGAAGGTCAGACTCACAGCCCATGGCCACTCTGAGGGATGGGCAAACTGGCCCACAGTTGAGCTTACTGATTGAGATGCCATTTTAAACGGCAATTGAAATGTTCCAACATTGATCGTGGTGATGGTATCACAGCTCTGGGTACCGTAACCTCGTTGGATTATACAATGGGGCATGAGAATAGTGAGCACCATTAAAAAAGAAGTAAATAAAGGCAAATCGTGATTGGACACACAAGAGCTGAGTGAGTTTGACCCCAGCGGGCCTGCCCTGCAACAGAGTGATGGTTTTGCAGGCTGGAGGGAAATAATGTGAAAAGATATCAACAGACTCTCACGGCAGCCAGGCAGGTCAGTGCACAACCTGCAGTCCCCGCCCTAAGGGGCTTGAGACAGGAAGATCCCCAGTTTAAGACTAGCCTTGGCTCTAGACTCAAGTTCTGCATCAGAACAGACAAACATACAATCTATTGCAGGTAGAGAGCCAGGACTCTGAGGATAGACCCTGCTGGCCTGGGTAAAAAGTCCCCCCAGAGGCTCATGCATTTGGACATTTGGGAAGGAATTGGAAGGAGTCATTGGATCAGCTCAAGTTCCCCTCAACAGATGCAATGGAGTAGTGCTCTGCCCTGAAAAAGGACAGACCGGTGACATGCGGAGCAGCCACCTGGGCAGATCTTGGCAGTGTGTTGCTGAACAGAACACTCACTTATGGCCCCATTGTCTGGGATGTGGGGAGTGAGGTCGGGGGAGAGAGCCATGGACCTTTAGCGTTGGCCAGATGTTCCATGTCACAGCGATGGTGATTATTCTGCATGTGCATCTTATAGAGTACATCTCCACTAAAGCTTGAGGATTGGATGGCCGCTGGGCACTCACAGCCCTGGCTTCTAAGCTAGCACGCTCCATAAGGGATGTCGGCATAGAGAGCAAGCCTGCGATGCATACAGTAGTCTTCCCTTGCATGCGAGATACAGGAACAGAGAGACTGAGAAACATAACTCTAGGTTGCACAGCTAGAGTACGACTGAGAACACTCTAAAGATTGTCAGGGACTCTCAATCCTAAAGTCTCCTTACCTGGGGAGGCTTATCATGTTAGGATGTGGTATCTTTCAGACCACACTACTAGCAGGTGACAGGTGTAGGCATCTGTGAGCTGCAGGGCACACGGGGCAGCTAAGAAGGTTTCAGGACCAGCCAGCCAGGCAGGGACCTGGGCCCAGCCTAGTCTGCCTAGGTTCTTGGTCCCCCAGCAGGAGTACTGTCTGCTGAGTTGGGAAACCATGCCTTGAAGTGACAGCAGGAGAGAGGGACTGGAGGTGGCTGACAGGATGTCCGTTCTCCTTTCAGGCTGCCCTTTCCTCCTGGGGATCGTGTGACCTTCAACGGGAAGGAGTGTATGTGCCAGAAGTGTTCCCCACCCACGTCCCTGGGCAACAGTGCTCACGTGGCCCAGGGCCTCCGGAGTAAGTGTGACCAGGCATCTGTAAGGGCAGGTGCTGAACTGCAAACTGGGGTGGCCTCTACAGGACCTGGGATGGAGGCTGATGTTGTGGGGCCTGCATGGTAATAGAGCACTGAATGCTGGGAACCCAGTAAGAACCCCACACCCCCACCCCAGCTTCCTGCTGCTAAGCCTTTTGCACAGGCAGTGCCTGTCACAGCCACCCCAGCTTTTCCATCCCATGCCCCTTCTATTGTCACCCAGTTCTAGGTCTCCTTCCCCAGCAAGCCTTCCCAATCTCCTCTCTGTCCTTCCCTTGTGGTACTGGCACAAGATTGGGTCCACCTTGATGGCAGAGCCATATGCAGTGGGCAGGGCAGGAACGGCTATCTCTGGGGACCCCTGTGGGTCTCTCATAGACTGCTAAGGATGTCATCTGTGGCTGGCAGATAGGCAGTAGCTGTCACAGAACTGCTGTGCCACAGGCAGAGCCATGCAGGGCTGCCAAGGCACCCGGGGCTTTCACAGTGAGCACTCTGTCCCATGACAACACTCCTTATGCACCTTGCAGGGACATGGATGGTGGTTACTGAGAGCAACTTCATCCCAGAGTCACAGAATGCCCCTGCTGGCCCTAGGCAGGGGAACCCAGACAGTTCTCCACTTGTCACTCTAGAGTACCAGGTGGGCCGGTGGCAATGTTGCCAGTCATGCGTCCACCACTGGAGCAGGTCCAGCTCTTCTCACAGCATCAGTCGTTAGAGCAGAGCCAGGCTCTCTGGTAGATGTCCTGTGTACCTCCCTTCATTTGTTCATGCCACCCTGGGACCTGGGCTTGGATCTGCAGTGGGTCAGAACTATTATCAGCTCACAAGAACGTCACCCTTTCCTTGGTACACACAAGTGATTGCCAGTGGTTACGTAGCAGGTGGGAGGCAGTTAGCCACTGGGCTCAGCAGCCTCACCTAGAGGTTGTCTCTCTTGACACCAGCAGGAGGCCAGTCTTCCGGCCTTCACAGCAGTCTGCTGTGGAATTGACCACAGGCCAGCCATCACTCAGAGGAGCTGCTCAGGCCCAGGACTATGAGTGTCTGGGGCCGTGTTTCTCTGGTGGCAACTGTAAGATGCAGCTGGCGTTTGCTACTTAGAGAGTTCTTCTTTGTCTCACCCTTTACCCACCTCCCCCATTTCACCCCCTAACACTAGATAAGAAAGAAGATAGAAAGGAGGACAGAGGGGAGAGGGTGGTACAGATCCCTGAATCTAATTTCTTCCTTCTTGTCTCTTCTTTGAGCACGACTACTAACAAACGGCAACCAACCCCCCTGAACAACCAACAACCACCCACTCCACCTATCTGTGTCCTAGCATTTATATAGCCTCTGAAGTTTTCTCATAATTCCAAACATCTCACAATTGCAGAAACTATCAGCAGCTGGGCAAAACCACGCCTCTGCCAGAGCACGAGGCAAATCACAGTCAGCAGATGCGAAGCAGCCCCATGTCCCCACACCTGGAACTAAATAAAAAACATAATCTTATAATATTTCTGCACTTTTTAAAGAAACCAAAATTACTAATTCTCACTATAATCAGGGGCTAAGCAGGAGGCCCAGCATCTCCCCCATGTCCTGCTTGCCTACACAGAGGCCTGCCCCCATTTGGAGGGATCAAAAAGGTCTCTAGCTCTTGTTAAAATCCATCTGGGAACAAATCATCCTTGCCTGGGAGCTGCTGGCATGGAGCTCACAGAATGTGGCCAGCACCACATAAGATCTTGCATACTTCAGTGTCCCTGGAATCCTAGCACTTGCAGGATAGAGGCGGGAAGATCACAAGTTCAAAGCCATCCTCAGTTGTAGTGAGTTTGAACCCAACATGTGCTACCCTGTGTCAACAAACAAAACCCAAAACTGTCTGTCAATACTGAGCACATGCAGACGTCTTCCTTGTCCTGAATCCCAGGGAGTACAGTGTGGTGACTGTTCACTTTGTGTCTGTGTACTCCAGATAGCACTGGTCAAAGACGCTTTAAGCCTGTGGGAGGTGTGTACTGATGTGCAAAGGCTATGCCTCTCCCTAGACAGGACTTCAGTGTTCAGGGGGTCCTTGAACCCAGGCCTGGATACTAAGAGGCAGTATACCCACACAGGCTATACACAGCATGTAATATATGCATATATCCTGGGACAGATAAATGCACATGGGATACACGTCCCCATAGGTACCCCTGCATGCTCACCCTACACCCCTTCCCTGCCTGTTCCGATTTGCTGATAGCTCCCACACATCCTCCAGTGAATGACAAGGGCCTCAGTGTAGCAGCTCCCTGTGTGGAAGGACTAGCTGGCTTAGCAGAACAGGGCCAGGACCTGAGGCCCAGGTCCCCCAGGAGTGTGGAATAGGGCTGGGCACAGCTGGGACAGAAGAGGCTCCTGGGAGCCTGATCAGGGGTCAGACCAGGATACTACTACACAATGAGGAATGCTGGTCTTCATGGCTGCCGTGGGATTCAGAGAGAAAAAGCAGAGATGAGCAGGACAGATGCAGAAGATGCTCTCTGGGTCTGGGATAGGCCCCGGAAAATTAGGGTTCAGAACAGAGAGCAGAGGAAGAACTGGAATATGTGGATCAAAAAGAATCCCCACGAGGCTCTAGGCAGGTAAGGGTGGAGTGGAGGTGAAGGCTGGGACTCAGACCTCTCCAGGAGGGGACTCTAGGCAGGTGGGAATGTAGGGCCAGGAGTAGGACGGGCAAGAGAGAATGGGGCTCAGACCACTCCAGAAAGGTCAAGTCTCTTAGGTGAGGTGCCGTATTATGGTTAGGTTTACCGTTCTGCCTCCAGCTGAGGGTGGATTTGGGGTTGCTTTCCCAGGTTTACACCTGATCGTGCATGCCATGCTGTAGCCCCAAGCCAGCCTGGACCCCAGCGTACCCTGGTGTGACGTGATTCTGTGCCAATCTCTTAGGAGGCTAGGTCTCAACTCCACCGTGGTCTTCCAGTCTCCAGCCTCAGCTGCATAGGGTCAATGCTCTTCACACAGGATCAAGCCCCGCCATGGGCTATGCAAATACTCCCTTCAACTGTGAGACAGGGTCCTTTTAGTACGCCTCTGTGTCTGGGCCTCTCCTCTAGGGCTGCCCTGGGTGAGTCTGTGGGGCCTAAGATTCTGAGGGCTGAGTCCAGGTCATGCTGAGTGCCCCTGGGGGTGTTGTGGAGCCCAGCAGTACGAGGCCTCTGGGCCCACACTGAAGGCATCTGTGTTTGTTCTCTGTTCCAGGTTGTGGGGGCTGTGGCTTAGAAATCAAGAACGGCCAGGCCCTGGTGGCTTTGGACAAGCACTGGCACCTGGGATGCTTCAAGTGCAAGACTTGTGGGAAACTCCTCAATGCAGAGTACATCAGCAAGTGAGTGTGGTGGGCAGACCCAGCCCGGGAAGGTCTTGCCTAATGCTGCATGTGGGGCAGGGGTGTCCAGTCCTGGTGCACTGACTAGTCCTGCTACTGGACCAAGAGCAAGGTCCAGGACTTGCTCTGGACCCTGTAGCCTTCATCTTCTTTCCCAGCAGTCCTGCTGAAGTGGGTTGTGGTTTCTAGCTCTGACATCACAAAACATCTGTCTCTCAGCCAGATGTGGTGGCGCACCCCTTTAACCCCAGCACTTGGAAGGCAGAGGCAGGCAGATCTCTGAGTTTGAGTCCCGCCTGGTATAAAGAGTGAGTTCTAGGACAGCCAGGGCTACATAAAGAAACCCTGTCTCAAAAAGTAACAGACTACCAAACTCAGACACACAGACACACAGACACACACACACACACACACACACACACACAAAGCACTTGCCTCTCTGTTGCAGGATGTTACTACCTGCTTGGTGCCTGGACGTTCCTGGCACCGATGCCCTGTTGGGCACATAACAGCTGGTAGATACTAGCCACAAGGACTGGCTGATCCCATGGGACCATGTCATAAGCTGGGATACATTTTAACCTTGAGATCAATGAGGTGAGGCACAAGGTCCCCACAGTGTAAGTGAAGTGAACTGGGGTGGGGTGGGGCTTGGAGGACCCCCCTCCCCAGCATAGGAAAGTCCTCTTCCATGCTCCAAAATTGGAACCCATATTGAGGTTGAAAAGGGTGGAAAAGGTTCCCTATACGATTACAGAGAGTTGAGTGCGTGTGCACAAATGCAGGCACAGACTTGCACACACACATATGCACACTCATATGTATACATACACACATGCATGCACACATGTGCACATGCATCCCTCCATGTATGCATACAAATGTGAACACATGCTGGGCAGTGGTGGCGCACGCCTTTAATCCCAGCACTCGGGAGGCAGAGGCAGGCGGATTTCTGAGTTCAAGGCCAGCATGGTCTACAAAGAGAGTTCCAGGACAGCCAGGGCTACACAGAGAAACCCTGTCTCAAACAAACAAACAAACAAACAAGAAACAAAACAAAAAACAAATGTGAACACATACATGTACATGCATGCACATGCACATATACACAAATGTCCAGGAGCACATGTGTAGAGTCTCAGTGGCCAATATGTTCATGCTGGCATCCAGTTTGACAGTACATTCTGTCAGCAGGGGCTGAATAGCAAGTAACGGGGACCTCTCTGTGTTCCTGATTATAAAACCATGTGACCCATTGATCACAAAATGAAAGATTGTCCCCAAAGTGAGCTTCCTTCCATTCAGATGGATGACTCTGTAAAGCCTAACTCCCCTGGCCTCTGTCACAGCCACACTGTGGGGAGTGACTCAGGCAGGCAGAGCCTGCTATGCAGGCCTCTTTGAAGAAAATGGCAGTGTTGCCCCCCATCAGGTGCCACCCCACACAGGGCGTTGGTAGCTCACCCACACCAGCATGTTACTTAGCAGCCTCCAGAACTGAGGGGGAGATCACATTGGTGTTGCCATGGAGATGGTATCTAAGAACTTCCTGGGTTTGCTGTAGCTACATGGGCTTGTGGGGTCTCCTGGTCTGCATTCTCCCTCTGGAAGGCACCGCCCAGAGTCGAGATCAGTGGAAGACAGATGCAGAGGGACACCCATTCCCGGAGCACCCATTCTGGGGCATTGTGAGGGTCCAGGCATTGAGAGAAGGAGTGTGGTACCCAGTTTAAACCCCAACAGCCTTGAGTCTGCTTGTCTTAGCAGTGGGAAATCTAGATAGAGTTCACAGTAGCTGCAGCCCCCCGCAGCACGCATGCTTTGTAGTGGCAGGTGTCCATCCTCCCGTCACCTCCACACCAACTCCTGCTGGGTGGTGACCTATGACTGAAGACAACCACAGCTAACACCAGTTGTCTTGGGCACTGACACGTGCTTTCCTTAAGCCTGTCCCGAGCATCGCCTTGTCTTAGGACAGCCCCACTCTCATTGCTCCCGTTTTACTGTGGGAGAGACTGTTGTTCAGTGGTGTTGAGTAACACACTGGGGACATAGTATTTGGGGCCAAGGCAGTTTGCTTGTCTCCTCCCGGCACCCCCTTTCTATCTTGAGTGTGGCCACCTGCAACCTCCTTGCTCCCCAAGCCCTCCCTTCCTCCTGCCCTCTCTCCCTTCCTTTGCGGCCCTTCATCTATTGCTAGGCTCACAGTGCCGAGGAAAAAGTATAGGTAACTTAGGAGATCTCCTATCTGCCTCATCTCTCCATGATACTGGGCTCGTGCCTAGCTCATTTCATACAGGACAGAGTCAGCCATTCTCCTGAGCACAGCTTCCAGATGTCTCCCTCCACACTGACACCTGCTCTACTGGGTATTCAGCCATACTTGAAAACACAGGCACGAGGCAGGCTTTACCACAGGGCCCTTCACCTACAGCCAGAGGTGCCCTGTGGCCTTCTGTTTTGTTTCACTTGCTGCTGGGCTTTGAGTCACCCCTGCACCCTTGTCCTCAAGGGGGGTTATCCTTGTTTTGCACCCTCTCTGGCCCCTGGACAGACGGACCTGGGAGGAGAGCCAGGTCTGTGACTTAGCACCTTTCGCTTCCCAGGTTGCTTCTGTTTCTTATCTCAGTCTCTGGAGCCCTCCCTCTCTCCTCTATCATCCACAGGGCAGGAGGGCTGGCCCCTGCTCCTCTGTATAAATACATGGGAAGGGGGTGCTTGTCGTATGTCTCACATGGTGGCAAATGAACGCTACCTGCCCAGCGATTGTCCCCTCAGAGTCGGAGGAAGCCGCCCTGTCTCCATGTGGATGGGCAGTTCTCTTGCATGTTGGGGGCCAAGTGTGTGAGCCCATGCCCTCCTGACTTGCCTGTCTCATTTCAGGGACGGGCTGCCCTACTGCGAGGCCGATTATCACAGCAAGTTTGGCATCCGCTGCGACGGCTGTGAGAAGTACATCACGGGCCGGGTGCTGGAGGTGAGAGGCCTGTGGCTGGCCGGGCTGGCCCACTCTGAGGTCTAATTTCAGAGCGAGCCGAACCCCCTAGCTGTCCCTCCCCTGTGCCCAGAACCCTCAGCACACTCTCAGCCTGTCTCAGCCTGTTCTTGTCCACACAGAGTCCATGTTGACATTTAGCTCACTCAGCTGTAAGCGAGTGTCATCCTGTGTCGCGCACCTCCTCGCGTGGAACCTGGGATGTGCTAGACTGGTCCTCTCGTTAGGCATAGCGTGCTCCAGTTTACCATGGTGAATAGGACTACAGTGAACATCTTCTTCCCAAGGCTCCCAATCTTCCTTCAGATAGATCCGCAGAAACATGGATGTTGGGCCAAAACTGCAAATGCTTGTGCCGTTCGTGGCAGTCACTGCAGATTGCTTGCTTTCGTGTCAGAGCAGTGCTTCTCACCCTTCCTCATGCTGTGACTCAGTTCCTCGTGGTGTGGAGACCCCAGGCCATAAAATTATTTTTGTGGCTACTTCACAACTGTAATTTTGCTACTGTTATGGATTTAAATATCTGATATGCAGGATATCTGACATCCAACCCCTGTGAAAGGGTCATTTGGCCCCTTCCCAAAGGGGCCGAGAGACCCAGAGGTTGAGAACCACTGGGTTAGCGTCTTCTGACCCTCTCCCTCCCCGGCCTTTGCTGACCTAGATCTGGAAAGGCTCTGCCTTGCCCCAGCCCTGAGGCAGGCTGGCAGTTCTGCCTCTCTCTTGTAAGCTTTGCTTGCTTCTGCACTGTTGGAGTGGGTCGTGTAGTAAGATTATGACTTTGGTCTCCTGTGCGTCCTGTGAGTCTTATAATGGGTGCGGAGCACAGCTGGTATCCATACAGGCAAATCCTGGATCAGGACAAAAGACCAACCTGTCCCATCCCACATAAGCCTGGTTCTGTCCCCTTCCCCTTCCCTTCCCCTCCCCTCCCCCTCCCCTCCCCCCAGTTTCTCCCTCCAACAGCCCTGGAGTTTTACTCTGTCCAGGAGCCTTCCCTGTTTCCCTCCCTGAACAAGACTTCCTCCTCAGTGGGTTTTTTATTTCATTACTGTATATTTCTTTTAAATCAGGGTCTCATGTAGCCCAAGACTGGCCTTGAATTTGCATAGTTGAGGTTGACCTCCAATTCCCGACCCTCCTGCCTTAATGCCATGTGCCCCCAGGAGCTTTTAAAACAGCTTAAGTGGTGGCTATTAAAAAGAGTATCTGCCAGAATCAGCCTGGACAGAGGCCCCTGGGACAGCTGCAGCTGTCACAACTGTTTCACCTCCCTAGACAGCCCACGTGGCCTCCCTGACTCTCTGTGTCCCTCCCTGTAGCACACTAAGGCCTTCACTCTGCCATCCTACCCAGGGCCTCAAGCTCAAGAAACCATGACTGTACCATGTCTGTCTTCCCTTACCGACCTGAAATTCCTGCCTCCCCCTTATACCTCGGCACCTGTGCACCTTGTCGGCCACACAGCTGTCCCTCTTTCTTTGAAGTAAAGAAGACTCTAGAACTCAGCCAGATAGCAGACCTTGGGTGGCATGGTAACCCTAACCTTGTCTCACCAAGTTGACTCTGTGGGCTCATGTGGGGGCATCTTGGAACTGTCTCTGCCATTGCTGCTGAAACTAAAAGCACAGTTTGGGAACCTGGATCACTTCGCTGCCAAGGTTACTAGAAAAGTTAGCCTGGGTGGGCAGACCCCATCCAGCACTGAGAACTGGGCTGTGAGAGTTGGTGAGGCTTGTACTTGACACGTCCTGTGTCCCAGCTCCAAGTTGCCCCAGGACGTCCTTGTGAGGCCACTGGGGTCCCCATGCATGATGAGAGTAAGGCGAGCACATGACCTCATCTGTAGCATGAACATCCGAATTGTGTGTCTCTGGGCCAAGTGCCGTGAAGCACTCTATCTAGAGAGTGTGCTGGTGCACCCTGTCTGGACCGTGCAAAGGGGCTGTCCTAGCTGACAGGACTTAGACAGCTTTGGTTTTCCTCTACATGCTGCGGTGGAGGAGAAAGGGCTTCCCCGGGGGTTGCATGCTTTTGGTTTTGCCCTCTCTGGGGGCGAGTGTGCTGCAGTGGTGGTTAGCGGAGGTGGCGCAACTGAGTTGTCATTCTGCGGGCTCTGCACAGCTCTGAGCATCCTCCTGGCGGGTGTGAGGTGGGAGCGGCGGGTGGAGACAGCCAGCTCTGCAGAAGGGAGCCCCGCTGCAGCAGCACTGCTTGAAACTGGCCCAGGCAGGCTGATGCCCGGCTGGTGATGCTGTGTTCTCGGGAAGCTGCAGGGACGAGTGACTCACTGGAAGAAAGAAACAAGGACAAAAGTATGGAGGCTGGCTGGGGCAAGGGTGACACAGGCGGGCCATCCTGTCTCCTGGGCTGAGAAGGGCTGGAGACAGACCCCGTGCAGGTAGGAAGCCTGGCAGAGCTGGCAGAGCTATGCTGAGCCAGGTGGGTGGGGTGCTGGCAGTCCCTGCAGTCTCTCTTGCCCCCAGTTGTCCTCTCTGTGAAGCCCAAGTGGGAGCTTCCTGTGCTCCCCCACCGCAGCCTCATGTGTGCTGTGACTCTGTCAGGCAGGCGTGGTGCCATCTTAAGCTGTTGGTGCCAACAGCACTGACTGGGAAACGTGTGTTCCTGGTGATGGAGGGTACTACTCCCTCTTCTTGTCCTCCGTCACTCCATCACAGTTCTGAGGAGCCTGCTCCATGGGGACCTGTGTGGTCACAGGAGGGGACTAGCAGAGATGGACAGGTGAGGGCCGAGGTGCCCTGTGGGTGAGGCCGAGCTCACGCATGGCTACAAGGCTACAGCCCCAAAGTGGCTGAAGTTGACTCGTAGAGAGCTGCAGTTTGCCGGAGGATTCATGAAGCATGTCCTTTGGAACTGGCTATAGGAGAGAGGTGTGGGAGGGGGTTGTCCCTGACAATGCTCAGAGCCTAGTCCTTATCTGCCACCCTATTTCGTCTCACTGCAAAGGTGGGGGTAAGCATGGTATGGGGGTGTAACGTGTCTCCACTCTCTTAGCCCCGATAGCACCATGGTTTGAGGCTCGCTTTCAGTGCAGGTTTATACCTATGGCTGTTGCCATGGTAACATGAAGCCCAGGGCTCCTTGGGACCACTAATTAATTCCTTCCTCACTTCTCCCCTCCCTCCATTCCTCTTTCTTTTCCTTCTCCATTCCTAATATGAACTCCTATGGGATTCGCTGGGTCCCACTGTGAGCTGAGGTCCCAACTGTGAAGGATGTCTGCTGGAAAAGAGGCTGTCCAGGCTGCTCTGCCCTGGGTCAGGGAGCCACACAGACATTTGTTTCTGAACACCATCCCCTGTCATGACCGGGTGTTGCTTTCAACTCCCCACATTGTATTCCCATGGGCATATTCCTCGGCGCTCCGTGGGGATGCGTTCTTTACTACCAGCAGAGAACAAACTGTTTTCAAATAGTTGGGAGCATTTGAAAGTTGCAGTGACGACAGCATCTCAAGCCCCTAAAAACAGTTTGCTTATTGTAAAAGTGTTTGCAAAAGACATACTGGCTTATATTAAACAAGCCAAAAAAATCATTCCAGTGAATGCTGATACCTATTTGGTATTTAGAAATGATCTCTTTGCATTTTTACCTACACACACACACACAGAGGGAGAGATGGGGGGCAACTCATAGACTTACATGTGGATACAATACCTAGAGACACACAGAAAGACACAGGCATACAGCATGCCACATACAAGCACACATACACAGAGATGTCGGCATATATTGCATACAGACAACACATAGACACACACACGCAGAGATACAGGCATACGTGTATATACCACTGTAGGCTTGGGTCCTCAACTGTTCCCACATGTGTTTGGCCAGAGGTCTCTGTCCCCAGGGAGTACTTATGCTTGACCATGGACCTGTCTGAGGTGTTCCTCAGAGCACCTTTCATAGATGCATCCCTGGGTGGGCCCTAAGAGTGGACTGTGAGTAGATGACACAGCTTCCTACGATGACTTCCCAAGTGAAGCTGATGGTGAGGATGAGAAGGGCAGATGGAGATAGGAGCATCCAGCGGGCCTCGTATGTCAGTCAGCATTGGGTCCTGAGAAGTGGGGAGCCAGGGGTGTTAATGGGGAGCCAGGGGTGTTAATGGGGATGGGCACGGGGACAGAGCCAGAGTCTGGGAAGGGGCTCCAGACCTCCAGGGCTACACTGGGCATGCACTAACTTGGCTCTCCCTTTGAGAACAAGTAGTTCCCACAAGGTCTCGGGTAGAAGAGCCCAGTAGACCCAGTGCTACCTTGGCCACAAGGTACCCCTGGGCTGCCCGGCACCCACTCAGATTCTTTGATTCCTTGCCTTGTGAGTTTCATTTTCTCATTGCACCATAGCAATTAGGACTTTTCGGAATCCACAAGAAATTTGCAAACCTGGCATGATGGTACCCACCTGGAATTCCAGTATTCAGGAGGCAGAGGCCGGAGACTTACACGTCCAAGGTTAGCCTGTGCTACAACGTGAGATTGTCTCTACAGACCAAAGGCTGGGCTATAGCTCAGTAGGAGAACAGTTGCCCAGCCAGGGCAAGACTATGCATTCAACCCCAACACTGTAAAAATAAGCAAACGTAAAGGTATATATACTTTTGAGACTGGCCAAGGAATGTCCCTAGATCCAAGCAGCCACCTGCAGGCCCAGCTCTGTGTCCCGTGGTGCAGCCAAAGGAGAACCTAGGGACAGCAGGAGGCAAACCCAGCTCTCTAGATAACCTGCTTTATCAGACTTGATACTTGGGTCTGGGGGAGAGGGTACTGGCCTTGGGAATGGAAGGCTCAGTCAGGAAGGTCTGGATTTCTGCTGACCAACGGAGGAGAGGTCCCTTGCTCCAGCCTGCAAGGGAGGAGAGGCAGTGTCCCAGGCCATGAGGCTTCTACCCCCACCTTAGTACCACTGACCCTTTCTTCAGGGATGCTGGGGACTAAGTCTCAGAACCATGCCTGACGGCCTGGCCCTGTGCGGCTGCAGGGGCTCTGTGTCCTTCTAGGCCTCTCATATCTCCATTGCCGACTTTGGTGTTTTTTTCCTAAAGATAAAAGTTGCTTGTTGGAAGGCATAAGATAGTTTTCTTTTGGGTGGGGGGGGTTCAGACAGGGTTTCTCTGTGTAGTCCTGGCTGTCCTGGAACTCACTCTGTAGACCAGGCTGGCCTCGAACTCAGAAATCCGCCTGCCTCTGCCTCCCGAATACTGGGATTAAAGGCGTGTGCCACCACACCCGGCATAAGATAGTTTTCTGAAACCACACAGTGCCAAAACCTTTTGGGCTCCAGATGCACTGTTCAGATCTGAGCCATCTTGAGCCCCAAGCAGGCGAGAGGCCACCATCTGCCTGCTGGGGGATCCAGGGGTGGTGACACAGATGTTCAGTGCTGAAGCCACCCACTCTTGATGCTTTAGGTCTTCCTGTGGGAAAACCCTGTTTTGGTAGATAACTGGAAGACGCCTCACTGTGAGAGAGACACAGTGACGCTGGGCCATGACGTCAGCAGTGGAGAGACTTACGTTTGACTCTGTAGGCCTTGCTGGCTTCTTATGTTCTGCTGGAGAGAAAGGAAGAAGAAGGAGAAGAAGGAGGAGGAGGGGGAGGGAGGGATGGAGGGAGGGAGAAAAGGAGGGAGGGAGGAAGGGAGGGAAGGAGGGAGAAAGGGAGGGGCGGACTTGACATGCACAAGCGTAGCCATGAGTCAAAGCTCTGTGGTTCTACTGCAGCCTCTGTTTTATAGTAGGGGACACTGAACCCCAAGACAGTTCACAAGACACATGTCACACAAAGTAAAGGCCTCAGGCAGCAGCCATCCCCTGACTTTTGCTGTGACCTGGGATGGGTCAGGTGACTTGAAGGCTCATCCCCTCCGTGGGCTTCTCTATGATAACCTGGGATGCTGGCCTTCCATCTGATCTTTCCCTCACAGATGGATTGCTCCAGAACATAGAGCAGTTTTGAAACGTGACTCGGCTGTCGTCTGCCATGCTCTGCAGATGAGTGGTCCCCAGCAAGAGTAAGAACAGTTGTCTCTCCTAGCTGTGAGGCTGAGAATGTCTTCACGTAGTCACGATGTGTGGTCAGTGGGGGGAGGGGTGGTGCTGGGAGCAATGGCTCACCTGTGGCTCTGGCTTGGGTGTGGGGCTCTGTAGTATGTTAGGCACGTGCCATGACCATAGGGGAGGCACCCACATAGAGTAGGTAGTATGTGACCACCTCCTTCACCATGTCTGTTACCCTTTAGTACTGGGTATAGGAACTGACCACATGGACAGCGAGGACGCATGGAGCCCATGCTATGAATCCCTGAACCAGCAGGAGCTCAGCCACAGCGAGTCTGTGTGCTCTATGGCTATGGCACCGTCTGGGGAGTAGTATCTGGTCCAGGCTGGGAGCTTGTCAACCTGGCTAAAGCCCTGGCTCTACCCTCCTAGTCCTCAGGCCTTGGCTTCTGGCCTTGACCAGGTCTTCTGGCTTCCTTGAACCTCAGTTTCCTCATCTAAGCAGTGGGTGTGGTTGTGCCCACACATTGACATGGCTGCATAGAAATCTCTCGATGTGTCGCTGATGTGTGACTGACAGTGACAAGAACCCCACCAGGGGCCAGCCTCTTCCAGATGCAGAGGGAGCCCAAACTGCAGTGAAGAATACACTAAAACACCCAAGCTCCAAGGCATTCCCAAGCTTCTACAGTAGCTCTCAAACCTCTGCTCACTAGTTCCTTAGCTTTTCCATCCCCTAAAGGGACCCTCCACACACTTCTGGTCCCTGGCTGCCTCTGTGGCTTTGCCTGTTCTGAGTGTTTCTGGGAGTCACACTGATGGCCTTCTATGGATGGCTCCTTTCCTTCAGTGTTCATAGGCTGTCCACAGTGTCGCACCTATGGGTGCTTCCTCTGTTCTACAGCCATGCAGGATCCTACGGACGGGTGTGCTATACTGTGTCCTTCGCTGTGCACAAGTGAGCTTAGGAGCCTTTGGCTAGCATGTGCCTTGGTGCTGAGACCTGGGCGTAAGAGTCCTTGCTATATTTTGGACATCAACGAGTGAATGTATAGTTTATACAGTGAATGGGCACGGTTCTCCACAGGCTCCCCACGCTCTTGGTTGTTCTTGTACACATACAGCGATTGTGATGGAGACAAGATACCTTGTCCTCAGATGTCAGGGGAGCTGGTTTGTAAGTTCCCATGACAGTGACAGGTGACAGAGGCCATCTTTTCAGCTCCATTGTTTTCTTACCATCTTTAGATGGGGATGGTCTAAGTTGCCCCATTCCCACCCCATGGTGTTTATAAACGTGTGTGCAGGTATGTGTGGGTGTGTGCGCCTGTGTTCAGAGATGAGACGGGTGCCAGGTGTCCTCCTCTGTCACTCTCGGCTTATTCCTTTGGAACAGTCTCTCCGCAAACCTGTCGGCTGATAAACCCTGGGCCTGCTCCTGTCTCTGTCCCTGTCCCCTGCATTACCAGGGTTTCGGGAGCACAGGAGAGCATGCTCAGCTCGTTACCTGGGTGATGGCATCTGAACTCGCTTTCCTGTGCTTGCACAGCAAACCCTCTTATGGTGAGAGATCTCCAGCCCATTTCTTTTCCTTTTTTTAATGATACATATATATTCACTCTTAAAATAATAATAATAAAATAAACAAACTAACTAACAATGCTTTATTGGAGAGCCACACACTTTCCCAAAACAGAAACCAACATGTTACATAGTCAGTCACAGGTTCTGTCCTGAGTTCACAGTCTGTTGTCACACGTGGCTTCCCTGTCACATCTCTGACTGTCCTGTCCTGCGGGGCTTTGTTTCCTGCCAGTGGCTAGAACCTCCTGCCCCTGCAGTACCAATGCTGCTCTGAGCCCACAAAGCCACCTTGGTTTCACGGTTCCATCAAGTGTCATGAGCCTCCATACATATCATAAGGCCAGACCTTCTGCCTCCAAATTTCTCCCTTTGTGGGTCCAAAATATGGAGGTTGATTTTTGTGATTTTTCAATCTTTATAGACATCACCACCTATGCAGTTGCTGCTGCTGCCACTGCAAAGCTTCTTCCCTGTCCCCCATCGTCATACCCACTCCTGCCATAGTCCTGCCCACAACTACCACAGCCCCTGCCTTCTGCAGAGTAACCAGGACCACCTCCCCCATAGCCACCATCATGACCAAAGTCATTAGAGCCATCGACACTGCCACCATATCCACCAACACTATGGTCCTGGAAGTTTCCCCCATGACCAAGATTGTCATTGTCATCTAAGCCATCTGTACAGCCACTGCCTGAGTTTCCAGAACCACGTGGGCCCACATGAAGCCCTGGCCATCTCAGGTATTAGCAGGGCTTGCCTTTCAACTCTCTCCATGTGGCAGCCACTCTCATGGTGACACTGACAGGCATTTCTGAACGACCACCTCTTCTACAGAGTCCCGGTCCTCAGCAGTGAGGAGCAAAGCTGTCCCTTCCCCGATGACTGTCACGACTCCAACCACCTCACTTTCCCTTTGCCGTGGCTTTTCTCAGTGGTGGCCAGGGTGCTGGCAGCCAGGTCACTGTGGCACTACGGTCAGTGGCTACTGTTGTAATGACAGAGGTGACTTTGGCTGTGGCCATAGAAGGGAAGATCTTTTCGCAGTTAGAGGTTACCTAGTCTTTGAGAATCTTCTCTCGGCCGCCTTTGACTTGCTGTTCTGCTATATATGTCATGTGGCTTTGCATTCACAGCATCATCTCCCTCCAGCCGGGTGGCAGCAGGGAGTGTTCCCTGGGGTTCCTCAGACATCCAGAGGTGGTCTTAAAACCCCGCTCTCCAATAACAGCTTGTTTCCATACTTGTTCAGGCTCTTTAGAAGTCTGACTTAGACCCGACAGCAGGGGGCAGAGAGCTTTCATCCACAGTTAAAAAGTGCTGTTCCTGTCTTATCTGGGTCATGTCTTATTGAATGGCAGCAGCTCTTTACATATTCTGGATCCCATGCCCTTACTAGGTATATGACTTGCAAAGCCACCCTCTCCTTATCCAGCTTGTCTTCTTAGCCTTCTGCCAGGGCCATTTGCTGAGCGGGAAATTTTGTGGATTGCTCATGATTTTGCTGTCCAAGTCTCCATCCAGGTAAATGAGGGCTTTCTGCCAGGTTTTCACTGGATGGTTTTGCTGTTTTGGATCTTGTAGTTGGGTCCTTCTGTCTGTTTATGGAACTCTTACACCTGGGTGAGACACGTGGCAAGGAGTGGCCAAGTGTACCTGTTGGGATAAACGTTTTTTTTTTTTTAAACATTGTGTGAAACAGTGTCTCTATATTTTCAGTTGTTAATTCTGAACTGGGAGGATCTTAGTATTGTCATTTCTTGGGCTCATCACAGCCTTACTTTTGTAAATACTTGTCCTTCCAAATCTGCTCACATACTTGAAGGTCAAATAGTGCTCTATGCCCAAAGGCAATCTAGAATTGTATCTGAAGTTGTCTCGCTGCTGATTGGTTCTAATAAAGCTCTGAAGGCCAATAGCTGGGCAGGAAGGAGGAGGAGGGACTTCCTGGCAGAGAGACTGACAGGGTAAGAAAGGAGACGCCAGAGATTCAGAGAGTGGACTTGAAAGGAAACAGACATGGATTGCAGTGGAGTAGAGAGGTTTAGAGCTAGTCATATGTATATAGTATAGTATAGGTGGGTTGTGGGCAAGACAGCTGGGCTTAGATGAGCTAGCTTGGAGATTATCTAAGTAAAAGGCCTAAACTTTAAACTATAAAGCAGACTCCATGTCATTATACCACTGGCAATCTGAGAAAGTCCCCCTATTTGTACCTGGATATACTCAAATGACCACCATCCAAGCTAGGACCAAGAACACACCCAGCCTCTGTAGACGTCTTCCTGTCACCGCAGGATAGCCACTGCCTCTAACAGTCCCTATCAATCGAACCCTGATAGCCCGAGTCTGGATCCTCCATGCTGGTATCTCTCCTTCCTGTTCAGACTGTCTGCATCCTCTGTTCTTTGCTCAGGACATGGGGGTTGAGGGGATATGTGACTGTGATCTCCACTCCAGAGTCAAGGTTTTATGGGTAGGATTGGGAGCCCACAGGCCCAGTCTGGAACGTGTGCACTTGGGGGACCCACTGGGCCTCTGTCTCAGCTCTACCATCTACTCACAGGATGACCTTGCTCAAGCCACCTTCTCAAACCCCATGCCTTTTATTTATGACAGTGAAGGCCTGTATCCACGATTCATTATATAAGGACTGCCACAGAACCGAAAGGGGGCTAGTATGTGTGGCACTGAACAGTGTGTGTGCAGTGTAGCAAGTCACAGACATGGAAGCAACTGTTAAAGAGGGAAATCCTGTCTGTCACCTCTCTCTGTGTGTCCCTATCTTTCTCCATCTCTGTTTCTCTTTGTCTCTCTCTATTATATCTGTCCCTCTGCCTCTGTCTCTCCTCCTGTCTCTCCAGTGTGTTTATATCTCCATGTATGCAACTTGGGTGTATGCCTGAAGGGGGCAGGATAGCCAGGAGAGTTATAGACAGGTGTAAGCTGCCCAACTTGGGTGCTGAGAACCAAGCTCAGGTCCTCTGGAAGCTTGGCATCTCTCTTTACCACGGAGCCAGCTCTCCAGCCCTGAGCCTAGTGTTTCAGAAACTGTTCCCACCAGCGTTCTCTGTCCCTCTCCATTCACACATGGGCACAGCTGGAGACACAGGGCTTGTTAACCCTGGGGCTGTCACAGAGGGCTGGGAGGAGGGGTGGGGAGGTGTGGGAGGTTGGGGTCACAAACTGAGGAACATAAATTCTGGCAATAAGATGACTTTTCTAAAATTACAGAGCAGTGTTTGACCTTTGCTCAGAACCCAGCCCACAGTGTCTCCCTCCCACTCATGATGCTGTCTGCTGCAGTCGCCAAATGACCCAGCCCCTTACCCTGTTATTCAGGCTGGCACTGGAGATGACCATTGTCCACGGAACACTTCAGTCCTGGAAGGGCCCAGGCACCCAGCCCTGCCAGCAAAGCTCAGTGTGTTCTGGGGGAAAGAAGCCCAGACATTTGCCGAGCCTCGAGGACCGGATCAGAAGGGATAGGATTAGGGGACGTCTGGGAGACTCCTATGAAGGAGGTGGCTTTGGGAGAAAACAAGGCCATTTGGTGAGGCCGGGAGGCCCAGGGGATTCCCAGGTAGCAGGGTCAGTAAGAACCAGGCCTGGGACTGGGGTCAGCTGCCATGCATGGGGTTGGTCCTCTGTGCCTTGAGGATCCCTTTGCATGAGACATGAGCATGGGCGTGGGCTGAGCTGGTAGCTGGGAGGGAAGCTGCAGAGTGGCTGTCAAGGCCTACACAGGAGAGGAACACACTCCAGATCCCCTCTTCCATATGCAGAGGTCTTGGCCTACTTTTTTTCTAGGGAAAGCACAGGCAAGGGAAGGGAGTGTGGTGTTTTTAAGACCCCTCCACCCCTTCCTATTCAGGAAGGTGTCAATTAAGATTCGAGTTCAGGAGCGGGCGTGGTGCCTCTTCCCGTTTTAGGATGCTGTGAGATTCGGGCTTCATTTCTCACACTTAGCAACAGGCAGCAACCTGGGAACCGCGCTCGCTCTTGAGAACAGTGGAAATAACATTTTAGGACTTTTTTTTTTCTTCCTCTTCTTGGCACCATGAACAAGTAAGCCAGAGGCAAGAAGTTACAATTAGTGTAATCTATTTATTGTTTCAGGATTAAAATTTGTAATCTAATTTAATGGTTCTTCTGAATTACTAAACTAGGACTTGCCAGTCGAGCAAATTGAGAGATCAAAACAAAAAACGAAAACCCCAAAACTGACTTCCTGCTCCCATCACCAGAGAAATGAAGCTGCCTCCTCCCAGCCTCCAGTCATTGCTGCCACCTCTTGTCCTCCTGGACATGCAGAGGTGAAAGGACCAGGCCCTCCTTTGATTCTTGCCTGTCCACAGTCACATCTAGGAACAGTTGGCTGTGCAACTGGGCTCCAGAGGTCAAGGGTAAAGTGGGTGACATTAGGTCTCCTAGGCTTTGACCCCTCAGCTGCCCTGGTGTTCCCTGTGTAGCCTGTGCACATCTGAAATCCCCATGGCTGCTGGGCCTTTGATGTGCTCCCCAGATGTGTGCACAGGCCGCTGCCCACCTGCACACTAAGGCCTGCTGGGACCCCACACAGTGGCAACACTTTTGTGCTTTATGCTTTCCCCAGGCCGGAGAGAAGCACTACCACCCTTCATGTGCGCTATGCGTCAGGTGCGGCCAGATGTTCTCAGAGGGCGAGGAGATGTACCTGCAAGGTAAGCCTTCAGATTGCCTGGTACACGCTGTGCTGGGGGTGAAATTGGTCATGGTGCTGCTGGGAGCTGGCACTGTCTCACACACACAGACACACACAAACACATACACACACAGACATACACACAGACACATACACAGACATGGACACACACATGAACACAGACACAAACATACACACAGACACACACACTCACATTCATATATATACACAGACACACACAGATACACACAGACACACACACAGAGACACATAGACACAAACACAGAGACACGTAAGACACAGACATATACACACACAGACATATATACACACAGACACACACAGACATACATACAGATAGACACACACAGACACACAGACACATACACACGGACACACACACACAGACACACCCACACAGACACACATATACACACATAGACACACATACAGACACATACACACACAGACACACACAGATACACACAGACCCCCCCCCCACACACACTCACACAGAAACACATACAGACTGTGGTCTCTTCTCGGCTGCATCACCATTGAGAGCATTAGTAAACCTGAGTGAGTGAGACCAGGCTGCTGAAGAGCAGGCCATGAGGTCCCACCAGGGCCCTTCAGGCCTCATCCCCCCTCCAGGACACCAGACTTTTTAGTCATGCCCCATCTGAGCCTTGGCTTGTGATGCTCCTGTCATACTGCAGCAAGACCAAACTTCCTTCCTGAGGCGTAGGGAGAAGCAGCTTTCCTAACATTGAAAGCGGAGGGGAAATTGGCAGACAGAAGTCCTCTAATGCATCCATGGGAAACCCACCTACTTACCTTTAAAATTCATATTGACAGGGCCGGTGAGGTAGGTTGCTCAGTGGTTAGAGACCTCCTGCTGCACAAACCTTGTGACCTGAGTTTCATCCATGGAAGGTGGAAGGAGAGAGTTGGCTCTATGGAGCTGACCTCTGACCTTTACATGCGTACCATGGGACACATGCCTCCCCCCCCCCCCACAATACCAATCAAATAAAAATAAGTCACAATAGTAGTGTCAGGATGGAAAATAACGGTGACAAGCTTAGCCACCTTTACAGCTAGGTCTCATTCTGGAGCCATGCGATGTTTCATTCCCTAAAATAGAACGCGTGTCCCACAGCCGAGCGAGGGCATGATGGTGTAGACCTAGTGAGACTGCAGATGGCCAGGGTGGCAGAGGGGTGATGGCATTGCCAGGTCGCTTCCCGCCCCGAGGCAGTACGGGAGACAGAGCGACCAACTGAAGCTGGCTGGTGGATTAACGCCAGTCATACAGGCTGCGCAGGAGCAGGCCAGCCTAGCAGGCCTGAGGTGGAGGTTATGGCTGTCCCCTTCTAGTCCTGTCTCTTGGAAAGTCAAAGAAACAGCATGGTTTCATCTTACAACTCTCCTGGAATGACATCATTTATGTGAAGGTGTTTGGTAGCGACCTGGTGCAAGCTTGGTCGGAAGTCATAGCCTCGGCAACTGTCTTCATTGGACATTACAGTGTAGTAAAGAAGGGTTCTTGGGGCTCCTGGGCTGGAGACCAAGCCAGGCAGCCCAGCCGTCTGAAATCCTCCCAGATGAGCCCTTTCAGAGAGTGTCTTGTGGTTGCTATTAATTGCCTAGTGTTTCCTCAACTCTTTCCTATGGTTGAAGGCAGAGTAAGGGAGGCAGTGACCCTTAAAGGGGAGAAAATACAGTTTTCCCCTTCATATCACCCTTGGGGACCCCTGTAAGGGAAGGTGGGTGAAGAGTAAAGGGCGGACAGATGGAAGCAAATGAATGAGTGTCCCCTGTGTATGCACAGGAGAGCCAAGGTGACATCTCCAGGGGCAGCTTTGATTTCTGGCTGAGATACCACATTCTTAGCCAAGAGAAAAGGTCAGGAAGATGTCAAATAGAGGAAGGAGACCTAATCGCAGGTCCCCAGTGATGGGACCCCTGCTAACTGCGTGCCCCCGTCTGCCAGGTGAGGTGTATTCTCACACAGAGACCCCTATACAGATCTGGACTTCCCCTCTGCAGTAGTCTCCCTTCTGCTGCAGGCCACGTGTTGGGGTAGTATGTTCTGAACCTCTTGATCTCAAGGGAAAAGAGATGTTATTCTAGTTTCATCTCTGCTGCTGTGATAAAATATATATATATATATATATATCCTGATCATAGAGGAGGAAAGGGCTAATGAATGGTTCATGACTCCAGGTTGGTCCGTTATTGCGGGAAAGTCGAGGCAGGAACTTAAGGTAGCCAGTCAAGCCCACAGTGAAGATCAGAGAGAAACGAATGTGCGCACACACGTGCCGCCTGCTTGCTTAGTACTCAGCTAGCCATCTCTGCCCTTATACAGCCCAGGATCCAAAGCCAGGGAATGACGCCCCCCCCCCCCCGTGGTTAGCTGAGTCGTCTTACATCGATTATAACTTAAGACCAACCTGATCCAGAGACTTCCTCAGGTGAAACTATTCTCAATAATTCTAGGTTGTGTTGCGTTGACAAGGAAAACTAACCAGCACGTACCTCTAAGGTGGGGAATCCTTCCTGAAGACAGGGCAAGACTGTCACCAGCAATGAACAAGGAATGTCACCCATCAGTAAAGGTGGCCAGGGGTCTGGAGGGAAAGATTTTCAGTGACTTGCATTATTCTGGCTAAAGCTAAGTGGGAGCAGAGGTCAAGGACTACGCAGAGGTCACAGCCTTGTCTAGACTGGAGTTTAATTACTGAACAAGGAGCTTGTGTCTCCCGGTTCCTGCTAAGTGCTAGGAACTCTTAGGGCAGGCAGGCCAGCCCACCTTCCAGAGGAGCAGCCAGGGGGAGCGGGTGTGAGGCCAGGGGATCCAGATGCCATCAGCAGCAAGGCTCAGAGTGCTGCCTGGAGGAGGTGTGAGCAGGACTTGACTTGCCCATGGAAGAGTGGGTGAATAGGAAGACAGAACCCATCAGGAGCCTCCATCTAACCTGACGGGGACAGAGAACTGGCTAAGCCTGGTGAGCTGGTCCTTACCAGACTAGATGCAGCAAGAGGAGAGAGCTCACCTTTTAACCCCTGCCCAGGGCTAGCAGGAGATACAGAAGCAGAGAGGCTTTGCTTCATCCCAGGGGAGGTGACCAGGGGACACCAGCATGGATGGGATGCGGAACTCGCAATAGGGTGGCTGTGATCTGTGGGCTAAGTGAGGATGCCTTGTGCTGGTATTTCACCTCTTTCACACTGATTCTTTCTCCTGGGGTTGCAGGGGCAGCTGGGCAGGGCGAGGCAGGGTTCAGCTCCGGCAGCAGCTGTGTCTGTTGTGTGCTGCCACAGACCTGTGCTGAGTCACGGCAGAGAGGCATTCCGATCTGTGTCAGACAGGCCTCCCTTTTCTGAGGCAAGCACGGGGATGATGTCAGATGTGACAGGCTCGTCCCCACCGTCGCCTGTTGTCCCCAAGGCGAGATCCTGAGAATCAGGCCAGCCACTGTGGCTGCCCAGTGGGAGGCCCGCTGCAGAGGCTCCACTGTCACCGTAAATGGAGCCCTTAGAGGAGTGGCCAATGCCAAGCACGGACAGTGGCTTCGGGACACGTGCTCACATGGGGGTGCCATCATCTCAGCAAACAAAGATTCCCTTCACCAGCCTGGGCTGGTCTAGTCATTGAAGTGCGACCTGCCAGGGCTTTCTTTCTGTGGTATGGGGTCCAGGCTGCCCTCTCAGGCCTGGGTGTTCTATACGGCAATGAGGGTCTGGCCAGGCCAGTGGTATTTATTTCAGCTCTGTGGGGCTGAAGCCTATGGCCAGGGCCTTTGTGGACCCCTACCGTTCCTGGCCACCCTGAGGCCCTCCTTTTGGCCACCCATACCTGCTCTCTGGGAAGGTGGTGTCTGACGTGTTGCTTATGCTCTGATCGGAGCTCTGGCCATGTGTGTGTGCTGTGACCCTCGTGGTGTTCTGACCACGAGAACTTCCCCAGCGCCATCTCTGTACTTGATTCTACCTCTGAGAACACCCCTCTGGCCATCTTAGGCTGATCTGTGTGTCCAGCCTTAGGAGCGTCTGGCCCGTATTGGGAAGTTTCTCCCCTTTCCCTCATACCCTTGCTTCACATGAGCCAAGCTGCCCCAACCAGGGGCTGTGATCTCAGTGTCACAGAGGGGAGGCGCGGAGCCTGTTCCAAGGGCATTGAGCAGGTATTCATGCATGGATCCCGTATCCAGAACGTACGCTCTGATCGCCTCCTCTTGGGAATCTGTCTACAGGCTCCTCCATCTGGCATCCGGCATGTCGACAGGCAGCCAGGACTGAAGACAAGAGCAAGGTTGGTGAGCTTTGTGGCTTCCCTGTATGTCTGTCTCCGCACGCAGGTTAGAGGGAGAGACACAGGCCAACCCACCCATGCTTCTAGGATGGTATCATTGGACAGCCAGGCTCAGGGGACCTAGGGCCACAGGTGAGGGAACAGGTAGGTCAGTGAGCCACCATTCGGGTCCATTGGGGCCCCAAGGAGACCAGATGGCCCAGCCCCATCAATCATCTTGTTCAGTCAGTGAACAAAGATGACCATGACCATTTGAGGGACCCCAGATAGCCCCAATGGCCATCAGAACATTTGCAGGTCCAAACTACCCCTTGGCTTGAGAGTTCCCATCCACTCATTGATGGCTGGTCTGCCTGCCACAGGGCAAGTTCTTCAGGGCAGGATGGTCAGAACATGCAGCAAGGCCGAATGCAAAGATTTCACTCTCCTTCTCCTGTGGAGGTGGACATGTCACCCCCCTGCACATATGCAAGATGGGGCAGGAAGAACACTGCCAACCAGGCAAGCTCCACGCCTGAGATCCCACTGGGGCTCTGGCAAAGGAGTTGTGTGACTCACTAAGCCCCCTGTCACCTGCTCCTCTGTGGCCTGAGGCGCTTGCCCTAGGGCACAGGTCGATCTTCCTAACATGGCCACCCATACCATGAGATGATCCTGTGTGGCCAGCCCTGCCTAAACACAGCTGCTGCTGAGGTGAGATTAATGCGACCTGCTAGGAGCCGAGGGCAAAGGTCAACTTCTAGGAAGGGCCAGATTCTGAACCCCACAGATGCCCTGCTGTGGGTAGCAGGGTTATGGCTGAGAGATGGGGTGACAATAGTCATTCTGGATGGGAAGGAGGCACAGCACCTGGAGGAGGGTTTGCTAGAGCCTGCAGAGAGTCCACATCCAGGCCCTGGGAGCAGAGCTCAAGAGAGTCCCAAGGTGGCTTTTCCTTCTTGGGTGGTTATGGTACAGAGCAGAAGGGAGGGGGGATTCAGAGAAGTGGGAAGAGGAGAAAGAGAAACAGAAGGAGGAGGGGGAATGAAAGGGGGAGGAGGAGGAAGAGGAGGGAGAAGAGGATAGGCAGGCTGCAGGGAAGGGCCCAGAGACCAGCAGGGCGCTCTGGAGAATCCTCTTAGCAGCTCTGTGGAGGAGCTTGTATACCACCCTACCCACTCATTCACCCCACCTCACCCCACACCCATGCCACACCCCTACTCCCACCCCTCCCACCTACCCCCAAGCCCAGTGCCTCTGCCCCACTACTATCATCCTATTAAGCCTTTACTGTGGCCTTCCAGGTAGAAGGCCAGTGAGCAACACCACATTGCATGCTGTTTTCCCCAGAGGCTGGTTCTCTCTGCACTGTGCATCTGTCACCCGCGGCACCCCTGCCCTCAGTCGTGACGAGTGACGATGTGACCATAGAGCCTGACTCCGTCTTGTCTGTAGGGTCCCCTGTGCAGCCCAGCGGTTCAGAAGAAGGCGGGAGCCTGGCATCCCTAGAGATACAGACACACTCGCACATGTGTGTGTTCAGGGAAGCGTCCTGACCCGTGACTGAACGGAGCCAGGGGAGAGCTGACACTCTGCCTGCCTCCCTTCCCCCAGCCAGGCTCAGGGAGAGGGTGGGTGGCCCAGGCCCCACACCAGCTGCAGGAGACAACAGGCTGCCTCACTTTCTCTGGTCCCTGGCCAGATGGAAGGCCCTGAGGAGCGGGTGCTGCCAGGCCAGGGAAGAAGGCAGCCTTGTTTTCCTGGGTCTGTACAGGAGGGCTCTGCTCCCAGGGCTGTCTGGTCTGGACAGCTATTGACATGAGTAGTTTAGAAATGAAGGTTGTCTCCTGGAGCCAATGTTTGGGGCAGAGGCTGGGCATCCTGAGACCGGCTGGCTTCTTGGTGTTGGGCCCAGGCTCTTCAGGGCTGGTAGCTTCTGGTCTGGCCTGAGAGCAGAGGGGCCAGACTCCTGCACTCTGTTGCTCTCCATGGGAGCAGCTCCTGAGTAAGCATAGTCAGGCAGGCCTGGGTGGCTTAAGAGGACTGTCCCCGAGGATCTGGGCACCTGGAGGTGGCACCTATGTTCTTGACCCTTGAAACCTGTCAGCACTTGGAGGCCGCACGTCCTTTCTACCCAGTGATAAGAAATGGCTTGCCTGTCCTGGATTTAGTAGTCGCCTTAAGTGCCTCTTGATGTAGGTCCTTGGACATCTGCAGGATACCTAGGGGACTCATTCTCCAGCAAGACCCTGGCTCTTGATTGGTCTATCTATGGAGAGCCAGGCCAGCAGGAAGAAACATGGCCCTTACTTGTTGTCTGGAAAGCCACAATAATGTCATAGCTGTCTCTCCTCCATACAGGCAGGGAGTTGTGAACAAGAACCACAGAAGGCAGAGTCCTGAGTATCTGGAATATGTACAGTGGACATTAGGTAGTCGTGGCCACCCAGCCTTACAGGTGTCATGGCATCCTTAGCACAGCACCCAGAGTCCACAGGCATCATGGCATCTTTAGAACAACAGCCATTATGTGTTTTCAGATTGTATCTGGAACCGAGGGGTGAATGAGGCCTGTGGAGTCCCTGGTCCCATTCTTCTCTCTGTGGCTGGGAGCAAGGCAGTGCCACAAGACCCTGTGGAGTGAGCTGCTGAGGTTCACTGTAGGTCTCTGTGGGGCAGACTTCTGGTCAGGAGTGTCAGGGGCCGAGTCAGGATAGAGCCCTGGTGACAGTCACCTCAGCTCTGACAGTGAATTAGGTTTTGTCCTCTGTCCCCCCCCCCCATAGCTGGGCACTGAGTACAGGAGAGCTCACATCAGGGTGGCTGGAGCCCATGGCACAAAGAGGGCTGAGTGTGGTCAGTCATCTCTGCCCACTCTGTGGGGCTGGCATAGCCAGTGAGACTTTGCTCTGAGTACCACACAGGTCTGCAGGTCTGGGCAGGAACAGCAGGCCCCTCTCTGGTTATTTTGCTACTTTACAATGAAGGGGGCATTTTCAAAGCCGGAACTCCAGGCAGGTGTCACATAGGGTCGGTAGAGGATAGTGGTCACCTGGCCTCTCCCTGTAGCGCAGGCCCTGTCTTACAGGCACCAATTACAGGCATGAGGGAACCACATTCTCTGCATTAGCAGATGCTATGAGCTGATCCCACTCCCGTCAGCACCAGAAACCTGTGGTCGCAGGGTTGGGCACGTCCCCCGAGTTGGCATCTGTCAGTGTAACCCTAAGCTGAGGGTCTGAAGGCTCGGTGCCCGAGGGGTCCAGAGCACAGGACCCACAGAAGGGAATGGCAGTGATCTCAAGAGCTAGCTTCACGCCGTCCCTTCTCTCTCCCTTCTAGATGCACAGCTCTGTTTGCAGCCAGCCCTGCCCTGGCACCCTGCCCTGTGCCTTACAGGTTTGTGCCTCCTCCTGCCCTGTGTGGCACTTCGGGTGTCTGCCTGTTGCTACTGGTGTCATGCTGTGTAGGAGGAGCTCAGGAGGGGATGGTTCTTCCAGTCAGGCTTGGTTCTTCTAGCCTGGGGGCTTCAACCCTTTCCTGCCTCACTGCAGGAGTCAGGGCCCCACGTGATGGCAGCTGGCTCCTCCTGAAGCCTCTCTGCTTGGACTTGGCAGCAGCATCTTCTTGTTTTCTCACACGTGTGTGTGTGTGTGTGTGTGTGTGTGTGTGTGTGTGTGTGTGTATGTTCATGTCCTAAACTCTTTTTATGATGACCCTAAGCAGATTAGCTTAGATCCACCCAGTGGTACAGGGTCACACACTGAGGTCCTAGGGTAAGGCTTCTACATAGGAAATTTGGGGAAACCACCTTGGCCCTTAAAAGATGTTAAGTGCCACAGGAGTAGGAACATGGCAGACGCCAGAGGCAAGGAAGAGCCTCCTGAGGAAAATGTAGCAGGGTTGGCGGTAGCAAGGGTCACTGATGATGCACAGTGGAGGACAAGAGGTTAAAGGTCAAGGGGTCAGAACTCCTCCTGCCTTCTGTGAGGCAGCAACACTGGTGGAAATTTACCTCTTAGATGAGGTGAATAGGAGGCATGAAAGACAGGGCATGGGCTGGTACCTTAGAACTGGAGAGGGGTGCAGGGTGGCCAGGTGTGGGGAGTTCAGGTCTGTGTGCACAAGGGGAAGGAGGAGCTAGAACTAGTGACACTGATGCCGAAGGCTTGAGGAGGGCTGTCTGAGGAGGGCTGGGCTACTGTCAGACTGGGAGGAGGACGGATGTAAAGAGAGTGACATCACTAGAGCCAAGCCTAGGTAAGAGAGGAAGGTGCAGCTGAGGAGGGCCTGAGAGTCAGGTCAGGGAAGCAGAGGATGTGACTGTGGGACTGAAGCACATCCAAGGACAAGGGTAACAGAGGTTCTGGTACCATGGAGACCAAGGGGTTGCTAGACATGCCTACCTGCCTCCATCCCCAGAGATGGGATCACCTCACCTCAGCATCCCTTGGGACGTTCCGGGCTCTCAGCATCAGGTTGTGGACACCTCACTTTCACATGGCCTGTTGTGTTCGTGGCAGCTTCAGTTGTTTCACCCAAGCCTGTGCGTTTGTTCTGAGACCTCTGTCAACCCATAAAAAGGGAAAAATTCGACCTGCTGAGCTCACTGGCATTCCTGCCTGCATCCTGGAGACACCTCCAGAAGGGTCACTCCACTCCAGGTCAACCTGGACATCTCTGTTCTAGGAAACCAGGACTTCCTCGGAGAGCATTGTCTCTGTGCCTGCCTCCAGCACGTCGGGGTCCCCGAGCCGTGTGATCTACGTAAGTAGAGGGTTCATGGAGAGTGCCATGGGGTGGTGGTGGGGTCACCACTGGGCCAGTGCTGTGGGGACTACAGAGTCTGCTGAGAGTGGTCACTCAGCACTCCCTTGGGGAAGAAATGGGTGGAGACTGGAGAGAGACTCCGAACCTGAGACGTAAATGTGTCTGTGTGGCCTGGCACACGGACCTTTTCCCTAACTGGCTGGAGATGAGAGGAAGAACATCGTGCATAGATGTGGTCATAGCACTGCAGGAGGGCGTGGCTGGCCTGCATCTAGAGTGAGCCACGGGAATTTGAGGGAAGGATGTTGTTTGCCTGAGCCACTGTGCAGGTGCTCATCTGTGAACACAGAAGGCTCCTGCCCAGCTCCTCAAGAGAAGTGTACTGGAGATGAATGTGTTCATGCATGCATGCCTGTGTGCATGCACAAGGCCATCCACAGAAGTACAAAAAAGATTGGACCCATTTTAGGAAGTTGCTAGAACGGTTGCCTCAGAGGGCAGGTTAGAGATTGGAGGGCATTGGTGTTCCAGCCCCACGTGTGAGTGTTGAGATTTGTCACTGAGAGTCCTGATAGGGCAGCATAGTGACTCAAGAAGCCTCAGGACTGAGAGAAGCAGGAGACAGGGGCACGTCCCTTCTGCTACCCTCCCGTGGCTCTCCTGGCCAGGCCTTGGATCTTCGGTAGCATGGTAAGGAGATAAGGTTCGCTCTCTCCCACCTGTCTTCAGCCCACATCCTCCCGTAACAGCTAGCAGAGGGTCATTCTGATGGTTGGTAATAGCAAGCGTCTTTCCTGGGGTCACTGTGAACACAGTGTGGAGGGAGTGGGTTCCAGAGCCCTCTGAGCCCACTTTTGCTAAGTCTCAGCCTGTGCCTGTGAGGTCAGGAGTCTGGCTGTGTACCCCAGGCAAGGTGATGCCCTCTGGAGGCTTATTCATAAGCTGGCAGGAATCTAACTCCACTGGTGGTCCAGGGCTTCCTAAGGCTTGGCATGTGAGGCTCCCTGTACATTTCTGAGCACTGGGATTCACAGGTGTGTGCCATGATGGCTGACATATTCTGTTGCCAGGCCCTCGTACAAGGTAGGCAAGCACCTAGCAACTGAGCCACACTGCTGCCCCTGCCTGTTGTTTACACAAAATAGCAGTGGCCAGCAGGAAGGGAAACATGGTCTCCCTCCTTATCCCTCCAGTGAGCTATGCGGGTGGGGCTCTCGGGACTGTGGTCTATGGTTGATTTTCTCACAATAAGTGTGACTTACTGTTCAGCAATGGGAAGCCGCAGTGAACAGGATCTTGGCGTCTCTTTCTGATGGCAGCCATGGGCGTGAAGTGAAATCACAGTCACCGCACACTGTATGACCGTATGTATACACTGTGGAGTGTATGCATTGTGGTGGCTTATATGGTCATCTTTTTAATTTGCCTCACAGAGTGTAAAGAAGAAAGCAAAAGGGGAAACCACTTACACACACACCAATAGCCTTCATCAGTTAGAAAGCTTAACCTGTTGCCAGGGCAACCTTCCAAGGTCTTTGCACAGAGAAGGTAACTAACGCCATAAGCTATTTGCCAACCACTGTTTGCAGCAGGAAGCTTCAAGGTTTGGGGGGCCCAGGTTGTACAGGAGCCTCAGGGAAGAGGGGAGCCACCCAGGGCCAGGTGACCTCCTACCCAAGCACTATGGGCTAGGTGAAGATAGCCAGGGGGACAGGTGAGTTGTCCCTGCCATGGACATATCGTTCCTGGTTACCTGGGAAATTCAAGTCTCTGGGTGTGCCACTGCAGCCTGCAGGGCCCTTGACAGAGCATTGGAGTGAGATGTTCATGGCAGGCAGACAGCACATGAAGCACATGATGGCCCAGTATGACAGGAGGCAGAGGCCGGGGTGCATACCCAGTCTGTGCAGATGCCTGGTTGCTCAGCATGAGAATGGGTGACAAAGCCAGTGGGGTCCAGGACAACGGTAGCCATGACCCTGGGATGTGGGGGAGGACCTACAGTTCACAGAAAGGCAGCTCTCCCAAGAGAGAATCTGACCTGGTAAAAAGAGACCTCCACAAGTAGAAATAGCATGTGACAAGCCCTCAGATGAAGGATGGAAACTACAGGAGCTGAGGGGCAGGGAATGTGAAACCTGAGCAGAGGAGACCGGGATAAACTGATGTTCAGGGAAAGATTTCCTGAGCTCTGCTCATCCAGACAGCTGAACAGCCCCAACGAGACGGTCCATAACCACAAACCCTGGCTTAGGACTTGACCTCAGACCTTCAGTCTTCATGCATGTCTCTCTGCCAGATGTCCCAAAGGAGTTCTGGAGTGAGCCTATTGGTCAGGAAGGCTTCCTAGAGGAGATGGGCGGGGCTTCTGGGCTCAGGAAAGCCCTATAGGTTCTGAACAGATAATTAGCAAAGATGTGGTTGTTCTGAGGTGGGAGTGGCCCAGAGGTGTCATCAGGAGAGCCACTTGATGATGTAACTGTAGCTAGGGTGAGGCCTACAGGAAGGAGTACCAACTGGGTACTAGGGCCAGACAGCTACCATACCTTCCTAGGTGAGTGATTCTGGGTAAATTGCCCAACCTCTCTGAGCTCTGGACTCTTCGTCTTTATTAAGTGGGAGTACTGTGAGCGTCCCTGTCGTAGGCAGCTGTGAGTTTCTGTGTCTGGTCCAGCTCAGCATCTGTTACGGCTATTGATACTTTGTCTCAGAATCCCAGCAGGGGAGGTGGTACAAAGGCTGATGTAGAAATTAGACTTGAGCAGGGAGGGTTTAGCCCAGAGCTGGGCTGAAGGCTGGAAAGAGCTGAGGTGTCCCCCCAGCCAGAGGGAAGGTAGGACAAGGAGTGAGGACAGGTGCACGGGGCACTGTCCGAGGAAGGTGGGCAGAGTGAACAGGAGCTGCAGCGGCCAGGTGAACCTCACCTGAGCCAGCATGGTGGCTCACAGCATCTCAGTCAGTGAGTCCAGTGGGCCACATCCCAGCACCCTGTCAAAGTAGCCACCATCTTGCTACTATTCTTTACTAGAACAGTGTGTAGGATGTGGCTGTGGTGGGATGATGTGGGCAGGATTAGTTATGCTAGTGTGTGTGTGTGTGTGTTTGTGCACTCATGTACATGTGGCACATGCACATGTGTGCAAGTTTGTAAGAGCCAGTCCTGGTGTGCAAGTATCTGTGCATATATATGGGAATGTGCTGTAAGCCAGCAGGTGTGTGCTATCATGCGGAGTGGATGTTACTGGTGCATCCCCCTCATCATCTTAGACAAGCTTGCTCTGTGTGAGCTCTGTGTGCAGGCATACCTGTTTGCACATGCATGGATGCACATTGATGTGACTAGGGGACTCTGTGTGTGTGTGTGTACATCTGTGATACATGTTCATGTTATATACCTGTAACCATGTGTGGTTTTAGGTCATAGTCTGAATCTCATTGACAGGCCCTGAAGCAATGCATTATGGGCACAACCAATGGCTTCAGTGTCTGACTCCAGAGCTATCCTTGCAGCCAGGTCCTTGGCTTTACATCTCTGCCCCACCTTCACTGAGGGGGGTGCTCACACCCTGCTAGAACCCTACAAGCTCAGGCCATCCTCACTGCTGGTTGTGGAGTGACTCTGGCCTGTGACACCAGTGTCCCCTCCTCTGCTCTCCCCTTCCTCAGGCAAAACTTGGCGATGAGATCCTGGACTACAGGGACTTGGCTGCTCTTCCCAAAAACAAAGCGATCTACAACATCGACCGCCCCGACATGATCTCCTATTCGCCCTACATTAGCCACTCGGCTGTGGGGGACAGGCAGAGCTATGGAGAGGTATGGCTCTTCACCACGTGTCGCATGCTTTCCCCAGTGCTGGCTCTTGTGGACAGACTCTACTCATTGCCAACACGCTCTGCTTCTTCGCCCCCAGATAACATGTCCAGCTTATTTAAGGTACTCCCACTCAACCACGCCCCGTCCCCGAAGAAGCGAGTCTGAGAGTGAAGTGGAGGCGAGCAGAACTTGGTTGAGGGACACACACTCTGCAAATATCTGCATTTTCCTAGCTTCTGAGTGTTTTATGATGATGAAGTGTGCTGTCTTCCCTTTCTGGACCATATGGCCTTGAGCCCACGTTCTCAGGCCAGCATCTCCTCCATGGGTTCCTTGAGCCCATCCCTAAGTTGATTGAACAGCATGGGACATGATTCCCCAGTGTTCCTGAAAATAGAAGGCATCTGTCTTAATTAGAGTCTTATTGCTATGGAGATACACCATGACCACAGCAACTCTTATAAAGGAAAACATTTAATTGTGACTGGCTTAAAGTTTCAGAGCTTTGGTCCATTGTCATCATGGCAGGGAGCACGGTGGCATGAGGCAGACGTGGTGCTGGAGAAGGAACTGAGAATTCTACATCTTGCTGAGCAGGCAGCAGAAGTGTGCCACACTGGGCATAACTTGCGCATATATGACCTCAAAGACCCTGCCTCCATAGTGAGGGATTTCCTCCAAAAAGCCCATACCCCCTAATAGTGCCACTCCCTAAGGTCAAGCATTCAAACACATGCATCTCTGGAGGCCATTCCTACTCAAACCACCACGGCATCTGATGGTGATGTTTTTATTCAAGCTGCCTGTTGCCATTGACTGCAGTTGACTATTGTGTCTCATTTCCTTCTGTTAGATTTTAGTGTGGCTTTGGCTGTGTGTGGAGCTCCGGACAAATGTTTAACTGGTCATTCCTAACACATGCTCCTTTGATTCCCTTCTGTGGCTTCAGCAAGACCTCGTGGGGCATGAGAGCCAAGACCCAGGGGATTGTATATACATAGCAGTGTTGAGTGTTGAGCTTGACCCTGCATAGGTTATAGTCCCCAGATGAGCCTGCAGGCTCTGAAGACCACTCAGGGACCAAGAAGAGCAAAGGGAGCCAGCTTCCTGGTGTGTAGCATGAGGAGGAAAGAGCACTAACCTTGTGACTACTGCACTACCTACCTGCTACCTGAGCTGGGTGTGGGCTTCACCAGCTCACCTCTAGCCTTTGGGTAGCAGATAACTGGAGAGGGTCAGAGGTCAAGCAACTTGACTGTATCCCTCTGAGATCCAAAGCCTGGCTTTTCTTCCCTAAAGACCACACAGTGGCTGTTCCCTGGCAGATCCTCAGGGATGTGGAATTCAGGCTTCAGAGTTGGGTTCAAATCCCACTGTAGTCAGCCTCAGGATGCCAGCAAGATCCTCCCTGGAGCACTGGCATTCCTTCAGTGGCCTCAGGGAGCCATGGTGGATGGGGAAAGCTGCGGTGAGCAGCATGGATATGCAAACCCACAGGTTGTTGACAGCACGGTCCTATATCCACAGTATACAATGTTACCACTCAAGTGCGTGGCATAGAATTGCGGGTACAAGGTCTGGAAACCTCCGACCTTGTGGGCACCTGAGCCCACAGCTTCGAAATATCAAGATCCGTGGGACCCACAGATAGTCCTGACTTAAAGGTTTGTCCTTCAGAGGGCAGTGGGACAGCATGGGAGTGTATGTATGTGTCTCAGGTGTCACCCTCTCCAGTATCTGCCCCGCCACAAGCTTGTCCCTTCTGTCATGCTGCTTGTGAGACCTGTCTCAGCATAGGTCAGTATGAGGCTGCCCTGGGAAGGGGTAGTCCCTCTAAAATGCTACTTCCTTCTGTGGTCCAGGATGGTGAGGGGTGGAGCCATATAACATAGAGAACCTCCGAACCCTTGCCACATACATCACATACAGAGTAGCTGAAGGCTTCCTTATTGTCTTGCTACCTCAACCCTCTGGACCATTCTCATGAACAGAGGCAGGGGGAGGGGGGTTGTTGTTGCTGCTGTTGTTTCTGCTGTTGTTTTTGTTTTTTATTTCTATCCCTATATCATAGCCCAGCCCCTGGGAATGATTTTTCTCAGTCGCACCTAAAAATGCCAGGGCCAAGGGAGGTTCAGCTAGGCTTCACATGGGCCCACATAAGCTGCCTCTGGACCCCAACTCCCTGGGTGTCAAGAATGAGATGGAAGAACCATCCTTCTAGCAGAGGAGCCATTTGCTAGAAGCACAAGGACTGGAGCCACCTTTCTGAGCCTTTATCTCCTAGCTCTCTCCCAGCCTGTGGCCCCAGCTATGCTCTTTCTGCTGAGACCCACCTCATCTAGCCTCTCCAGAGAAAATGAAAGTGATGTGCCCAGAGGGTGTGGCTACAGTGGCCCAGGGGTTGTGACTACAGTGGCCCAGGGGGTGTGACTACAGTGGTCTAGGGGGTGTGGCTACAGTGGCCTGGGGGTGTGGCAACAGTGGCTCAGGGGTGTGGCTACAGTGGTCCATGAGCCACCAGTGGCTTTCTTTTCTTTTCTTTTTTTTTTTTTTTAAGATTTGTTTATTTATTATATGTAAGTACACTATAGCTGTCTTCAGACACTCCAGAAGAGGGCGTCGGATCTTGTTACGGATGGTTATGAGCCACCATGTGGTTGCTGGGATTTGAACTCCGGACCTTCAGAAGAGCAGTCGGGTGCTCTTACCCACTGAGCCATCTCACCAGCCCCAGTCGCTTTCTTTTTGATCTCATAGTCTCTGTGGAGAGTGTGAATGTGACCTGGTGAGCTGAGTGGAAGAAAGAGCTGGCTCAAACAGCACCAAGCCACCTCTTGTGCTGGGGCTCCTGTTAGTTAGAGCTGCAGGTCATGAACGTAGGTGCCTACGTTGCCTGTGGCTACCCAACAGCCCTCTTACCCCAAAGCAACCCTGGCACAGCGCACTAACGGCTGCTCTGTTGTGTCCACAGTCCCCTCAGTTGCTCTCACCAACGCCGACTGAGGTAACCACCACCTACGCCTGCGCCCTGTGTGCTCATGGTGCTGCCGTCTGCAGGGTTATAGAGATGACCAGCATGGCACCCTGAGGGCTACAGGGCCCTAGCCACTTCACTGGGGGGCCTCTTCCTGCTGGCTGTTTTTATAATCATATCTCATCGCATGTTCTCCCCATGTGTGTGCCAACAAGTCTTCACCGACACTGGGGATGTGGTATTTCCCCGCAGATCCTGGCCTGGGTCATGGCATCCATGGGTGAGCTGGGGTCCACTTCTTGTCCCAACTAGATATCCAGGAAGCTCTGGGCCCTTGCGGCTGAGCACTCTGAGAACCGAGCTATCAGATAAACTTCTCAATAACAGCCTAAAGCTTCGCCTTCTTCTCAGAATCAGTGGTGCAGGTTGTAGCCCCTCAGACTCTAGTCTGTGTGGTGGAGCCCAGGGCTAGGAAGGGCATAGGAGCACGGCACACTTTTGAGCCCTCTTTCTGTGCTGGGCACTGTTGTAATCCCTTTATACCTAATTCTTTTACCCAGATCAACACCCAGAGGTAGTTTCTAGGAGTATCCCATTTACCAGTGAGGAAACTGGGGCCTAGATGCCAAGTAAAGGGGTCTGTTTGCTTCCTGGCCTCGTCATCCTTGGGGGTGTTCAACTCCAGCCCACAGAAGGTCCCAAGAGCTAGGGTCTCCTCATCGTCCCAGACTGAGGAATGCATTTCACTTCTTGTAGCTAAAGCAGGATCTATGACAAGAGCTTCTACCTGTCTCTCTTCTGCCTCCTCAGTCCTTTTGGGAAGCAATACTTAGGGCACTGTGAGGACCCTGGTGCTGTGGGGTGCTAGGGGTTGACATGAGGGTAAGAGGGCTGGCATGACCCAGGCCACCAGGCTACATTAGAGGGATGGGCAGTCTGATTGTGGAACCATGGTGCCATGTCATCTCATGCTCCTGTCGCCCGCTCTGGCTGCTCCCAGACGCTCCCCTTCCTGCTAAGATAGGGGCTGTGTCATCAGTGCTTGTGGTCTTGTTGGCTGGCTTGTGAGTCCCAGAGGGCACCTTCAGAAGGTGCCACAGAGCACCTAGAGCTTACCTCACACGTGAGGAACACACCAGTGTTCTCAAACTGTTCCATGGGTCCAGAGTGCCGGGAAGGTTTGAGAGGGAAGGAAGTGGGCAGGGCAGGGAGGCTGCAAATGTGGTCCTTCCACCAGAAGTCCTAGCACCAAGGAGGGTCAGATGGGCTGGAAGGCCGGGTATCCAACGGGCCCATACTCGAGCAGAGGGGCTTGCTGTGACTCAGCCCTGCCTCACTGTCCAGATGTGCCCTGTTTATGCTCAAAGAGCCTGTTAGGGTTATGCTGTTTCTGCCCCTGGGATCTAGAGGGCAAATACAGTGGGCTGGATGAAGGGCAAGGCATGTTCCTGACCCAGGTGTTCTCACACTATCTTCCTACCCAGGGGGACCAGGATGATCGGTCCTACAAGCAGTGCAGGACCTCCAGCCCCAGCTCTGCCGGCTCAGTCAGCCTTGGACACTACACCCCAACTTCACGGTCACCTCAGCACTACAGTCGTCCAGGTACTCACTCCCACCCCACTTATCTTGACCCCCTGACGAGGTTGTACTTCTCAGTGAGTTTGCTGATATAAAGTAGCTTCTTTATTCATTGAGAAAAGTGGCAAGGCGGCGGGGGGGGGGGATGTTGCTGGTGGGGCCATGGAATGTCTGGCCAGTTAGACATACCGAAAGGGCTGCCTCAAGCCTGGGAGCAGGCAACCATAAAGGCAGCTAGTCACCCTGGGGCTGGAGGAGGGGTCTGAATCCACAGTGCCCATCCCGAGACACACACAGTCCCAAGGCCCACACAGAACAACCAGAGTGGACTTATGGGGGGCAGTTACAGAGCTGTCAGATGTGAAATAACACATGAGGTAGGAGAGCAAGCCACAGTCTGTTGTGAGCCCATGGCAGATTGGGAGGACTCGAGCTGAGGAGTCAGAGTCATTGGCCATAACGGCCGGTCATGATGTCTAATGCTGTACCTATCACTCTGCAACCCTGAAGACAACCATCCTATGAAAGCAATTGGCAAAGGTCCCTATGTCCTTCCAGCTGGGGACAGCCCTGTGCAGGGCCTCCCATCCTGTTGCCTCATTCCCTCCCCCCCCCCAACCCTTCCCACTCGGCTCCCAGTTTGCATTGTGTTCCTCAGCTTTGAGCTGGCATGCGAAAGCCACAGGGACCATGCACAAATGCGCTGCCTTTTGGAGGGATTTTTCCAAGCTGCTTCCTCCCTTCCAGCTGTGCATGCCCCATTTTCACACCTGTGGGCCATAGCTCTTATTTTCAAAAACGTTGTGGAAAAATCAACTTAGTTGTTTGCAATCATTTTCATTGATTCCTTGCAATATGCCTGGTTCATCCTGCTCAGTAAGTGCAGAGAAAGAGAGTGTGTACATGAGAGAGTGAGTGAGTAAGTGAGTGAGTGAGTGAGTGACTGAATGAATGAATGAATGAATAAGTGAATGGGTAAGTAAGTAAATGAATGGGTTAATGGATGGTTGAGTGAGGGAGTGAATTAGTGAGTGAGTGATTTAGTGAGGGAGTGAATGAATGTATGAATGAGTGAGTGGATGAATGAATGAATGAATGGGCTAGTCAGAGAGTTAATGTGTAAGTAAATAAATGGGTTAGTGGATGATTAAGTGAGTGAATTAGTGAGTGAATGAATGGATAGATGAATGAATGAATGGGCTAGTCAGAGAGTTAGTGAGTGAATGAATGGGTTAGTGGATGATTAAGGGAGTGAGTTGAGAGAATGAGCATGAGGATTAGTGAAAGACTGAGTCAGTGAATGGAGATGTGTTAGAGGGTGAACTAAATGAACAAGCTGATGAACAGATGAGCAGGTGTGTGACAGCAGTGGCTTTCTTGAGCCCTTCCCTCAGGTCCCTTGTGACTTGACCCCTGACTTGGCATCACCAGGGGGGCCTGGCTACTGACTGCTTGGTCAGGGGTAAAGCCCAGAGGCCAAGCTTTGTATCTGGACTGGCAAGTGCCATGAGAATGCTGGTGACAGACCACTCTTTGACCTCTGGAAGCTGCCCTCCCACTGTCCTTGGTCACATGGACACCCCAAAGTGAGCCATGGGCAGGGCCAGAGATGTGTTCAAAGCTCTGGCTGCCACCCTGTACCTCAGAGGCAGCATCTCCTCACCCCACCTGAAGGAGATGGCCCATAGCCTTCTGGGTGATCCTCTTCAGGTGTCCCAGGAGAGCAGAGGGGCAATTTCCCTGGCCAAGTGGGGACTAGGGCAAGTTGGTGGCTCTGGGGTGGAGGAGCCCAGGGTTACTGACTGCTCTCTGTTGCCTGCAGCTGGTACTGTGAGTGTTGGTACCAGTAGCTGTCTGTCCCTGTCCCAACACCCAAGCCCTACATCCGTGTTCAGACATCATTACATCCCCTACTTCCGAGGTAAGGCGTGCAGTGCACAGCAGGGGGGTGCTCGTCCCATGTCTCCGCATGGCTTCCAGAGCCCTGTGTCTCATGCCTGTGTACTTCCTGTGTTGTGTGTGTCTGGCTCTACTCTTGTCGGTGTGTCCATGTTCCTGGAAGGAGAACAGGGTAATTTGTCACTAAGAGGACAGCTGGAGGGAGCACCTCAGTGAGCACCTTGCTGGAGGTGGGGGAGTCATCGTACACATCCTCCATCAGCCCTACATGGAGGGGTGCTGCTAGTGTTAGCCTGCGGGAACAGGAGGAGCTGAGGTGTGAAGAGGTGGTGACATCTACAGCCTCAGACCCCTGGTGGCTGGGCCAGGACTCAACCCAAGTGGCTCCAACCCCTGGGTCTTTCCAAGTCATAATGCCAGCCATAAGCCATTAATCCATGCATGTATACATGCATGAGGGAGCGGATGCCCTTGTGATTTCTTCCACACTAAGAACTGGATTATGTGTACCCCAAGTTCACGGATTGATGGCCGAGTCTCCATACAGCAGTGTTGAAGGAACAATGTTAAGGCAGATAGAGTGACAGAGGTAGAGTAGAGGGGTAACAAGGTGGGACTCTCATCTGCTGGCCTTGTAAGGCAAAGAGGAGGCCTTGGGCATTGTCTGCATATTTAAGATCGGTGGAGAAATAGTCAGCAGGCCAGGGTGAAATACCACTAAAACAAAACAATGCAAAACAAAACAGGCAAAAACCAAACAACAATCAAAACAACAAACTACTCCTGGGCTTTGAACATAACTCCAGATCTGTGGGAAATGAGAGGCTGTTGAGCTATGAGTTTTGTTACACAGCCCAGCTAATAAAGGCACAGCAAATAACACTTAGGGATTTAGAGGGTATGGCAATGATTTTCTCAAGAGTCCCTAGGTGGCACATTAAATTCTCTGTCTCTTGTAGCCATGCAGTGGGTACCTTCCCAGAGGCACAGGCACAGCCAGAAGCTCCCATCACTAGCAGTCAGTGAATGGTCCATTCTCCTTCATCTTTATTCTCATCCCTTGCTACACTCTCTGCCCACTGAGCAGAGCCCTTGCCACTGTCATGTCGTCCTTGCCTCTTCATGGACTCTACACACATCCCAATCTCTAGCAGGGATTAAGTTCCCAGCGACAATGCACAACCCTGGATGCTATATCCCCAGAGCAGCAGAGTGGCTTCTTGGGCCTTAATTCATGTATGCCATATGTCTGTATGAGTGTCAGAGTGAGAGGTACTCCCAGAACCTGAAGGGAAACTGATCACTCTGGGGGAATCAGACAGGTCTTGGAGTCTGATATCTTTCTTCCCTTTGCCCAGTGGCCCTGTGAGGCCCTTGCCTTTGATGGGTCTGATATAACTCTGGGTCCATGGTCAAAGGACCTGTGACCAAAGATGTGCTAGACATTGGCTATTACTGCTCCTGTTCCTATGGGGAGCACACAGAGACCCATAGTTCTCCCCTTCAGTGGACTTCCATGGCAGTCTGTGACCTTGGGCTCCCCAGCATCTTTCAGAACATGTCTTGAGGAGGAGGAGACCCTGGATGAATGCCTGCTTGAGAGTCAGAGCAAAGCGTACACACAGGTCCTTCCCCGGAGTCTCCTGCGGACTATCTTGCTCCTAGTCTCTGGACACCCTGTCCGTAGCACACAGCCATGGCTGTGGTATCTGCCAAATCTCTGGAAAATTCCTTTGTACCACCACCATGAGCTCTCTGCAGTATTGGGAGCACAGTGGAGACGCCTCACTGTCTGAGGATGGCCAAGTACTCCCAGCTAGACATGCCATCCTGGTCCAGCACTCTCCTGACCTACCTAGACAGTGGCAGAGCCCCTCTTCCATCCCCTCTTTGCATCTTCCACCCAGCTCAGACATCATACCCTCCCACTGAGTCTCAGGGCCTGGAGCCGCACTGCCCCAACACCTACAGTCAGGTGAGGGACTGGTGAAAGTCATTGGCACATGACTGCCAATTTCAGACCTTGGTTGGTCTGAAGGTGTAAGGTATAAACCTGACTCTTACTTGATAAGAAACAGGCTGCAAAGAAAGGGAGAGGTGGGTTCACAAGGGGACTCCATGCTGCTGCTGTCACTTTTCTAGGGTCTAACTGGAAGATATACCACAGTACTAGTAGCATGAAAAGGAAGAGAGTCAAAAGAACTAGGGACAGAGCTTCAGGTCAAAGCCCCAGCATGCACTGTGCCCAGTAGGTGATTCTCATCTTGCCAAGGATTCCCCTCCTTAGCTCTAAAACAGGTCCCCAAGCCCTGGTCCCTCAACTTCAGGAGCTGTGTTCAATACTCAGAGAAAGTTGCAGATAGAAACTACACATGCCTTGGCTATGGACCTCAAAGGGTCATGACATGTGATTGTGAGCCAGGCTTGCTCTGGTGGGACTTTGGGAAAGTTCAGTCATAGCCAACCACAGCATCTTCAAGGCCAGAACTAACTATAGCATCTTCAAGGCCAACTACAGCATCTTTAAGGACAGGGTCAAGCACAGCATCTTCAAGACCAGAGACAACCAAAGCATCTTTAAGGTCGAGGCCAACTATAGCACCTTCAAGGCCAGGACCAACCGCAGCCATAGCAACCATAGTTGCAACAAGAAAATAGATGATGAGTCACAGGTTCATAGATGACACAATATCCACAAATCTATACCAAAAAGACCAGATAAATATGAGCACAGGGGAATAACTTCTGCACAGAATGCCCCAGAATTTGTGGAGATAGTGGGTCACAGAGGTAAGCAGGACTCCCTCCTCTGCATAGCCAAGTGTGTGCTAAGACCTCGAGAGGTGTCATATCCAGGCAAGGTATCAGGTCTGACTCTAGATCATGATGTCAGTAAGTGCCTTGCAGGGTGACATGACAGGGATGAGATGCCACCTCTGTACCTTCCTCCTAAGTCCATAACCCCTGTCTCTCACAATCCCAGCTGAGGGATATTCTATAGCTCCCCTCCCCCATCAAGATTCTAGGAACTGTAAGATCTTCAGTGACAAGGAATGCTGGTCACAGCTTCGAGAAGCCAGGATATGACAGTGGGTGTGGTGTGATATCCTGAATGGGTCCTAAGACAGAAAATATCTCAAGTAAAAGTGGGTTAGACTCAAAGTGTAAGTTAGCATGACAGAATGGTTCCAGGTCCTGGAGGCGTGTCAGAACTCAGAAGCGGACCCTGTGTGAAGGCCCTTTCCAGGACCATCTAAAGCCATTCCAAAGCAAAATATTGACTTAAAATTAAAAGAAGCCATGGGTTGCGCTAGAGCTGGGGCTGCCCAGCCCTGTAACAGGCCCTTTCCCTGGGCAGTGTCAGAAGCACCCTGGATATGATGCCTTCAGAAAGAGCCTTGAGCCTGGACAAAGGCGCCGCCATGCCTGTCCTTGGGTGACACTGGGGGTCCGGGAGCCTTATCATTTAGGATCAGTGAGGAAAGCTGGTTTCCAAGTAGTCAGTGCCCAGTTCACATGGCATAATGCCCTCCACAGGAGGTGAGATGGCGTCTGCTGTGTGGGGCTGACATGAGCAACCCATGAAAGCTTACAACAAAGCTCCAGGCAGGTCTGCGGGATCGAGGTCAGCAGGTGTTTTCTCAACCACATCAGACAGGCAAGCATGCTTGCAGGAGAGGAAATGGCCCCATGATGGCATGGCCCTCCTGAGCATTTTGTCAGTCAGGTGGATCCTGAGCCTACACTCAGGAAAGTCTAGATGGTATGGACTCTGGGAAGAGCCTTGCAGGTCAGGCAGGGGATGGGGAAGACTTGGTGGCAGCGTCTCAGGCAGGGACCAAAGTGGCTGGTGTTGAAGTCTCCTATAGTGTGACAGGGTCCTTGTGGGGCATCTAGGCTCCTCTGAACATCTGAGAAACTGTAGCCTCTCCTCTAGTGAGTGCACACGAGTAGGAATCACATTTGTCATTTCAGGGGACATCACACTGTGGGCCGAGCTCTGAAGAGGACAGGGATATTGGACCAATTTAGAATCCTCAACCAACTGTGTGAGGATGACAGAAATGATCATGAAGGCAAGATAGAGAAAGAAAGGCTAAGCCACAGAGGCTCAGCTCAGGGGTGATACCAGTAGGGACAGTCTCCAGCCCTGGTAGAGGGCCTACAGTTGTGTTTTCAAAGCCGCTGTGTCGTGACTTATGCGACACACTGAGTCATGGCATCATGAGTAGACGGAGCCTGTGCTTCCCATCTCCCTGAGGTGAGGTCCCCGCTGCTGCTAAGGAGGAGCAGAAGCTTGGCCGATGCATCCAAAGTCAGAAGGGTCTATATCATTCTAGAACAAAATCTTCCGTCTCTAAAGCTCCATGGTATTTACAGGCAAAATTAGTGACCGTGCTCAGGCAGGAGAAGACACCCAAAGTAGGAGCCATCAGTCCCCTCTGGTGGCCACTGGTTGGGCCCTTCTCCAGCCAGCCACCCCACCCCCACCCCCACCCCCCATCTGTGATGTCCCTTGCTGTCTCCAGTCCATCCAGGCCTGGTTTCTGTCCCATTGGCTTTAGAGTCCTGCTGCTTGATTTTGCCATTCAAAGGTTCATAGATCTAGAGAGACCGTTCCTCGCCAGTAGCCTCATCAGCTACTGCAGAGTTCAGCGAGTCTAACGGAAGGGAAGAGTTGTGCCTCGGGGTGTCCTGCTGTGAGCCGTCCTTATCATCCCATGTCCAGTACCACCGTGTTCTGTCCATCACATCCTGCATCGGCGGGAGGCGGGGCATCCACTCAGGTCACCAGGTGTCTTTGATGGGTGATTGGACCACACAGCCTCCTTCACAGAACACAGGACAGCTCTAGCCAAGAGAGGTCGGAGGCAGTAGAGCATCCTCATTTTGCTTGCCAGAAGCAGCCGTATCCAGGGACTATGGAAGTTGATGGATGCTGATCCCCAGCTCCCCACACAGGCAGAGCCTCCTCTGTGGTTGTGAGGGCTGCTTTTGACCCCTTCCCACACCTTAGTCCTATTCTCACAGTTAACCAGTGGAATCTCCAAGCAAGCAGGTCCTTCTCGCACGAGCTGCATCAGGGAGGCAGGAATAATGAGCCTGCAGTGTGTGTTCACACCCCAGGATCCTGGGCTCTGCCCACTGCCCATGCACTGACATGCTCTTGGCCCTCCAATCACCGCCCCTTTGTCCCTTACACCCCCTAGTGCCAGGCACACTCCAGATTGAAACAGCAAGTCTTAGGGCCCAGGCTGGAAGGCTCCGGCATGGACTTCCTTCAGGCAGGAGAGAGGCTTTACTGCAGATCAGCTCTGAAACCTCCTCCTGTGCCTTTCTGCTCCTCATCTGCTGTCTCTGCTCTTCCGTCTGGAGGCAGCGAAAGTGGCCGTAGCACCCCGAGTCTCTCAGTGCACTCCGACAGCAGACCTCCTTCCTCCACCTACCAGCAGGCTCCGAGACACTTCCACGTCCCAGGTAGGTTCATGCGTGCTTGTCGGCTCCTCATGCACCATCTTGGTCATACCTGAACTGTTAGCGCATCCACAAACTGAGTTTCCTTAAAAGCCACTCCATGGAGTAGGGTGTAGTGGTGCATGCCAGGTATCTCAGCACTGAGGCGGGAGGGCCACAAGTACAAGGTCAATCTGGAAGAGAAAAAAAGTTATCTACAGATCAATGACACAAAACTCCTAATGCAATGCATTTGCACATTCCCCGAAAAGTGACGTACACTTGGGATGGTCAAAGGTGGAGAAGAGCCTGAGTTAGCTGCATCCCGGTGACCCAGTGTTCTTGCTTGCTGCCTTCCCTGTCTACCTCCTTTCCTGTCCCCTTCTGATCTGCGGTGGTGTTTAAACTGGGGGATGCTTAATGGAGGTGTGGGGTTTCAGCCTTGGCCAATTGCAGTTTTGAAATCTTTCTGGTAATTCCAGGCTGGGTGAGCCAGGAGCTGCCAGAAGGCCCTGGGTGGAGAGTATCCCTGCTCCTCCCACACTGCTCCTCCTCACGTTCTTTCCTTCTCTTTCCTTCTTCTTTCCCAGACACTGGCGTAAAAGATAACATCTATAGGAAACCCCCTATCTACAAACAGCACGGTATGGTCGGTCTGATGGACTCCGCTGCTGTGCGTTGCCTGCATGTCTGTTGTACCCTCTTGCTTCTGAATGCTTGCTCCTTTTGCCGTGTCCTGATCTGAGGCTCCGGGAGGCCCTGCTGTCTGGACATTAAATGCACACTCACTCATAGACTCCTGGGAGACCTCTCTTCACAAGAGAGGAGACATGTGCAGAGGCCGGTGCATGGCAGCTGGGGCTGGGCTGGGTGTGTGTGCTAATTAAGAACCTTTATTTGGTGTTTTTGATGCTACTATGAGGGGCCCAGTCGAGATGGCAAGGGACTGGAGGCTTTTTACCCATGACCTGACACAGGCCTGATCTTTGGAAAAAATAATGACTTGGAACCAGTGACAATTTAGGGAGACTTTAGGTCCCATTTTTGAGAATATCTGTGATAGGATGGGATGCCTTGTTCTCAGCTAATGGGGTTCCTTGCATTGTGTAGAAGCTAGAGGTGGCTTGTAGCAAGGGTGTCTCCTATTCCTCTGACACCCCCACATCTTCCCCACATGGACCTGCCTGGGACAGATGTACAGGGAGAGGATTACTTGAGCTGTGGAACAGAACTCGAAAGGAGTCAGAGTTTTGATATCCGGGTGACTGGGGAGGTCACTGCAGTGCCATGAGCCTCCGTTTCCTCGTCTGCAAACCAGACTCCCCTCTTGCTCTGTCCTCTACTTCCTCTGCTCCATTTCCTTTCCCCTTGCCCTTTCTGTCCCCTTTGCCCTCATTCCTCTAGGACTGAGCATGAGGTGCTCATAGAACAATGAGTGTAGAAACAGTTCAAAACTGTAAATGGCTGTGCACAGTGGGAGACTTAAAGTCATCACTAGAGACAAGAGAGAGCAGAGAATCGGAGATTCCCGTATGGACTGCTCTTGTTCAGATGTGCCCAAGGAAAGCATGCGCTTCCCACACTGACAAGTGCCAGCCAGCTTACTGGTGCTGGGTTTGGTTCCTCAGTGGTAGCGAGAGACCCTGTGTCTTCCCTCCTCCTCCTCCTCCTCCTCCTCCTCCTCCTCCTCCTCCTCTTTCTCATTCCCCTCCTCTTCCTCCCCTTCCTACTCCTCCCTCTCCCCCTCCTCTCAGAAGGAATGAAGGGAATTGAAGTCCTGGTTTTTANACCCTTAGCTTGCCCATGCTCTTTCAGGTACAGTATTCCTTTTCTTCTTTTTTTCCTTCCCTTCCCCCTTCCCTTCCCTTCCCCCTTCCCTTCCCCTCCTCCTCCTCCTCTTCCTCCTCCTCCTTCTCCTCCCCCTCTTTCTCATTCCCCTCCTCTTCCTCCCCTTCCTACTCCTCCCTCTCCCCCTCCTCTCAGAAGGAATGAAGGGAATTGAAGTCCTGGTTTTTAGAATCTAAGCAGAGGGCACATGTATCCCTAAGGGATGGGTGGGGGCAGCTAGATTATGCCACCTTATACCAGGAACAGAACTGCAGCAACCTAGTCTTACAGGTAGGGAAACTGAGGCCCAGGCAAAGGAAGGAACAATTAGGTGACCACTGCGGCACATGCTGGACAGTCTTTGAGGAGGGCCACGATCTCTGTGCTCTCCAGAGCCCGGCATAGAGCTTGGCTTATGGGAGCTTAATTAGCCGCTGCTATCTCTCATCTCCACTTGGCAGCTTAACTGTGTGGTTAATATCCATGGTCCAAGCAGAGTTGGCCTTGGCAAGGGGCAGGGTTAGAAAATCACCTTATGACATTGACCACCAGTGTCTGACAGGGCCACACTGAGACAGTGTTGGTGTTCAAACCCTTTACTGAGCCCCCAGGGGAGGTCAGGTTCACGGTTACCAGCCACCAGCCTTGTCTAAGGCATAAGACAGGTATAAGTCTGCTTGAAGAAACCCGGAGCAGCTGCCCAAGGCCAGGATTCTGTGTGCTGATTCTGTAAAGAATCAGATCTTAGAGAGCACAGCTTCTGCCAGGCATTCAGCAATGCAAACTCGCGATAGGAACGCAGTGAGCCATGCAAACTGTAAGTGACGAGAAAGCCTTAGCAGCATAGAAGCTCCTTTAAAAAACCCCTGGGAAATACAGATGTACACGGTGCCTTTGTTTTCCAGTTCATGCATTTGAGACCTTTGGTGTTTCTCAAGACCTCCCCACCCCAATTTCAGATGGTAACATGTGCACACACATTGTGTGCATGCATGCCTGTGCACATGTGTGTGTGCTTGAACCTCCCCTCCCCCAAGCGCTTGCTCCATCAAGGCAACTTGACCACAGTCTTCCCCGAGGAGCTCCGGAGCCCATCTAGGCGTGAGCAACATTATTTTAATCCTCACTCCAGCTTGAAACAGCCCCCGGGGCCATCTGAATCACAAGACTGTTTCATTAGCTTAAGATCCTATATTTAGCATATTAAAAGCAGCCACGCCTTTCTTTCCCCTGATGCATTTGCTCCCGTACCACTGTGAACTCACTGGACACGGATGCTTCCGGGTTCTGTTACTGTTGTTCTTCTCGGAAACTGGAAACTCATTTCTGCTTTTGGGAACCACAAGGGTAGCCAGGTCTCCGTGCCCACTGGGTAGAAGTAACACTCAGTGTGGAGAGCAAGATGCTTTTGAATCCATGGGGCGATCACTAACGTGTAGCTGGCCTCTGTCCTTGTCCCCTGCGGCTGTCATCTTTGGACATTTTGGGACCTTACTGTATTTCGTTATCAGTTCCAGCTCTACTTGCTGGTTGCTTATTGGTTGTGTTAAAGAGGAAAAAGAGAGGAAGCAAGCTAGGAAGTGATGAAAGGGGAGCAAGCAGGGGTGAGAGAGATCAGGAGCATCCCTGTACCACCAGACACGGCCAGAAGAGAACCTGCAGCACCTGCCAGGCAGGAAGCACAGGGCTTGGCAGCCACTCAGGGCAGAGGCTTCAGGATGGTCTGCACCTCCGCAGCAAACTGTGAACTGTTGGGTTTCATGTGAAATTAGAGTCACATGACACAAACGTGTGTGTGTGTGTGTACACCTACATGCACACTCACTTATACACGCATATATACCTGTGTGCCCACATATGCCTGCATTCATACATGCCTACACATGCACACATACCTGCACACACACCTGCATGCAGACATACCTACACATACACACAAAGACACACATACACACGACTGCATGCATACATACCTGTGCAGACACACACAACTGTATTCATATATACCTGCACATACATACACATCTGCATACATACATATCTATACACATAACAACTGCATGCATACATATCTGCACACACACACACACACACACACCCCTGCATGCACACATACCTGCATATGTACACATACCTGCACATACACACACACACCTGCACACACAAGCAGCATCCAACCATGTCACCTTGGGGAGGCAGTTATGGGGAGAAACACGGCTGTCCTCATCCAGAGACTTAGCAGGGAAGAATGCCTCCCTCCTCAGGTTCATTCTCTTCAGAAAACTGGGAGTCAGCTCTGTGCCTCACAGTGCTTTCAGACAAGTTCTGAAAATGGCAGAGCTGCTCGAACAGAAGGGACGCTCTGGGCGCTGTCTCTCAAGGGAAGGAAGGCATCTGTTTTTAGAGCGTTGTTTAGTTTGTCTTCCTGTTGCTGTGATAAAACACCCTAACAACATCAACCGAAGAGAGGAAGGGTTTATTCCAGCTCACAGTTCAAGAGTATGGTCAGTCTTAGCAGAGACGTCAAGGTAGCAGGACCTTCAAGTCACATCACAGACAGTCAGGACACCAAGGGCATCAAAGGGCAGTGCTCGGCTTGGTTTCTCCTTTTTATACAGCTTGGGGATGGGTCACCCTCTTCTACTGTGGGTCTTCCCACTTCAGCTAACCTAATTAGCCCTTCCTCATGGGCATGCCCAGAAACCAATGTTCCTCAAAGACATGGCTGGAGGTTCACTTGCTAGATGAATCCAGGTTACAGTGGCCATCACAACTGTCTAAGGCAAATAGTGCTTCCTCAAAGACTTCCCAGGAAGCTTGACAGTCCAGGTGCAGAACGGAGCCACAAGTTCACCGTTTGATTTCTAAGCAAGTGTGAGCCTGAGGCAGGATGAGCGAGTGGATGCTCATTTGGCCACCTGTGTGCTCAGGACCACTGTCAGAGGGAGGGCCACCATCCGAGTAAGACATCCGTATTCCCAGTTCTTTGGTCCCTGGTTGAGGTAGGGTTAAGAGCTTGCTGCGCCTCTCGGGGGCTTCTTTCCTAGAAGAATGAGTCTCACTTTGGTTTGGGGTCTTCTCCTAGGATGCGATGAGAGGCAAGGTGTCAGGTAGACTCTGTGTGCACAAAGAACATTGGAAACTCGGTACTCCATGGGTCAAGTCTAGCAGAAGTCCTCGAGGGACGCGGGACATGTGGTAGGAAGTGAGTCTTTCTAGAGAGGGCTTTAGGCACCGGCCTGTGGGACTAAGAGGAGTTTCTCTATGTCTTCTGAAGACACGGTAAACCCCTTTTTTCTGGAAGAAGGACAGTGGGTGGGAGAGAAGCCAGTGGGCAGAGGTGCTGGCTCCACATCCTTTCCTCTGACGTCGCCGTCAGTCTTGGCAGCAGCCAGCCAACAGATGCCATTCAGTCAGCTTCACAGAAGGAAGCCAAGTGCCAAGAGATGCCAGGGGCTTTCACTAATTTATCCAACGTGTAGTCTTTGAGCATCCACCATGTGCTTGGCTCTACTTCAGGGCTGGAGATATAATGAGGGCCAAGCACAGCCTACCCTGTGAAGCACAGAATTGCCCCCAGTACATATGACCAAGTATACTCCTGCCTTGTGAAGCAGAGAATCCATAGAATTGCTCCCATTATGTGTATACACACGCACACATACATGCACACGCGCACACACACACACACACACACACACACACTTCCATTCTCAGTGTAATTCCAAAACAATTTAAACTGTATAGGTTGGATTCATGCCGGGCAAGAGAAGTCCTGTCCATGGGTCTAGTTCTCAGAGACCCATCTGGACCTGAGTAGAGAACCAAGACGCCCACTGTTCTGTGACCCTAAGTTCTGAGAACCCCAAGGTTGAGCCCCTGATTACTTCTCCGTATGTTCAGAAACTCCTTCCCTTGAGAGAGATAGCATCAATCAGATGTGCCTAGGGCCTAGCTGTCAAAGCCTGTGCTTGGACACTCACAGGGTGACACTAGACACTGGCAGGGGTGGCTCTACACTGAAGGCAGGCAGAGCTGAGAATATCTGGTGGCCACAGACTGCCCTGATCACCTTGTAAAGTCTCAGTGACCACCTGGAAGCCAGAGGTATGGAGGGGTAGGTACCACCAGAGGCACGGTGCTTGGCCTGCTGTGGAGGCTCTGGGGCCGCTGCTCTGTGGCCATCTACTCTCTGTGTCCACTCACCTGTTGGAGGTCAATATGTGAGTCACTGGAGGAAGCACCAGGCACAGATGCTTGAGCATCTCCTATCAGTTGCTCAGTGTAGAGGCAGATCTGTGCCCAGCCACATCTCTGTGAGCAAAGGTTAGGCCTTGTCATTTATACTCCTTGCAGGGAGAACAAAGTCTGTCAGCGGAGGCAGAAAGGGATCATGTCTGTTTCTCGTGTTCCTGTGCTCAGAACAGGGCAGGTGTGAATACTGAAGAGCTAGGTGGCAGGCACCCAACATGATGAGGGACAGGTAGATAAACGGCTGTGTGGATGAATGGATGCATCCGTGGACAAAGGAATAGACTGAAGCAGACAAAGAGAGCATAGGTGGGTGGTTGGGTGAATAACTGGAGAACAGTGGATACAGGGGTGGGTGAGTCAGTTAGTGGGTGCACTTATCCAAAGTGGTAGATAGACAGACAGACAGATGATAGATGGCTTAGTGAGTGGGTGGTGAATAATGCATGGGTGGATGAATGGAGCAATTGATTGGATACATGAATAGATAAAAGATAGATGATAGATAGATAATGATTGATAGATAATGATAGATAATGATAGATAGATAGATAGATAGATGAGAGAGAGAGAGAGAGAGAGAGAGAGAGAGAGAGAGAGAGAGAGAGAGAGAGAGCGCTTAGTGGGTGGGTGGATGGATGGACAGATGGATGGGCAGGTTGGTGGATAGATACATGAGGAGGTGAGTGTCTGGGGAGATAGGTGGATGAGCATGCAGATGGGTTAGTGGGTGGGTGGAGCGTTAAGAGAGTAAGCAGATAGAAATGAAGAGATGAGCAGGCAGAGATACACGTGTGTGAAATGAGCAGGCAGAGATACACGTGTGTGAAATGAGCAGGCAGAGATACACGTGTGTGACACATCAAGGAAGGAGGGAAGAGATGCCGGCAAATTACCTTCAGGGTTGACCTGTTGCCTTTCCCTGTCATTGCAGACCTGTAAGCTGCCTTCATTTCCTCAGACATTACCCACATGAATTAGAGGGGTATGATGGTATTTTCCCATTTTACAGATCAGGAAACGGAGGCTCAGAGTTGTTTACGGAAGCAACTCACCAACAATGCAAAATGCCTGGTGAATTTGGCTCTGGGTCTGGCAAACTGCACACCTGCCACAGTTTGCAGTGCTTGCAGAGGATCGCGTCATGCCTCCACAGAATGCCCCCCTCAGCAAGTGGAGGATTATTCTGGAGTCCAAGGTGGCACTATGTCAGAGTATGTCTGGCTAATGTGTTATCCATAGCTATATGAAATCTTGAAAACCCATGGCCTGGGCTACCAGGGTGGGATTTCACATCCCGAAGAGCCCCTGGCTCCCACGGTGGAGCAGAACTGTCAGAGCTCAGAGCTTGTCCCTGTGCCCTTGGTCAGAGCTGGTGCATTAGCCCCATTCTGTGCTGCTGCCCAGTAACAGCCATTGTCTGAGCAGCAGGAGTCACACTGTCCCCTCTCTGAGTGCCTCCACTGAACCTCCCCAGCAGGGCTGGCCTTCCCTGGCCTCTGGATATGGAGAGAGCAGAGGGTTTATTTTCAACTGAAAAAAAAAAAAAAAAATCTCTCGTACCGGGAGATACAGCAGCCACCGGGGGAGACACAGAGTCAGCATGTCTAGAATGGAAGTACTCAGTCTTCAATTTTGGCCCTATCTTGTCAAGGTCCTGTAGCCCAGTCCCCAATGTCCAAGCTCTCTGGCCTGGTGTCAGTTTTGTCCTTGGTGGTGCAGGAGGCAGGGCGCTCCAAGAGACGGGCAGGGCTGAGCCCACCGCAGGCTGCAGGTAAGAAGCCCGCCTTTCCTCCCTGAGCTCAGCCCTAGCTGGTGAGGATCCCAGGGCTTCCAGAAATTGCTGTGTGCGTGGGCTTGGGGTAGATCTTGGTAGGTCTCCCGGCACTGCCTGCATCCTGAAAGAAATAGACCAGCATGCCTTGCATGGTTTCTTTGTTTACTCCTGGGAACAGGGTCAGCCCAGTGGGACGATAAAGATGCTGCCAAGAGTCTTTTTGGTAAACATGCTGCTGTGGGGTGAACTCTTGCTCTGAGTGAGCTCATCTCTGGGCATGCCTGTCACTCTGCTGATTCTCAAGGACTCCTCCAGTGGCGTAGCCCAGGGCTGGTCAGGCAGCTCAATGGGGCAAGCAGGGGAGAGAGCCTGAGTTCATGTCCCCTCCCCTCATGTCATGCCAGCCTCAAAAGTGAGGCACCTCCCTGAGCCTCAGTCGCTCCATCTGTGAAATGGAGCAGATCCCAGTTTTGAAGAGTTCTTGATGGGAAAGAAGCAGTGATGCCCAAAAGCACGCATCTGTGTCTGACACCAAGGCCACCGAGGCCGAGACCTTCTGTCCTTTCAGGGTCCCCCTCCAAAGGTCAACAGTATGTCCATCAAATGCCAAGTGACTACACCTGAGGATGTGGCTTCATTTCTCCAGGTTGGAGGTGTGGCTAGAACTACCTTACGTGGCTCAGGACACGACTACCTCCTGGGCCACAAGCCCCCCAAGGAGGCTGCTCCAGTGTGTCATTCTTCCAGCCCGTGAAAGGCATTCATTGTGTTGTCCTTTTGGTTGATTTCCCCCTCTCCACTTTTGAGCATTATGTAAAAGTAGGGCCCAGGACAGACACAGGATAAGCTGCCTTTACAGACTGACCTTCCCTTCCAGCCGCCAGGCGATTGGACGTGGAGGACAGCAGCTTCGACCAGGACAGCAGGAAGGTAAGGAACGGGACCAGAGCCCTGCGTGGTGGGATGGCCACCCCAGTGAACCTCCAGTCCTTCTCTCACTCTGCCCCTGGAATCCCAGGAGGACCAAGGTGGGAGCCACACCTGTCTGCCTCCCTTTACACTCTGTATGGGCACATGCTCTGTCAGGGTCCTGGCTCTGCCGAGTAGCCAGGCCATGGTTCTGGGACTGAGGAGATACGAACAATGACAAAGAAATAACCCCAGTGCATTCTGGTGTATTTGACATGAAGGTTCTAGAACAGCTTGGCAAGTGGGTTTTTTTGTTTGTTTCTATTTGGGTTTTTAAATGAATGGTGGGAGAGTCAAATGTAACAGACATTACTGTCATACCTCTTTGATGTGGCCAGTTGTATAAGTGTCCCAAGAGGATGTGGGGGCCAGTCATTACAACAGCAGGCTGCAGGCAGCATTTGGCCATCTCTCCAACTGCTTCACGAACTTTCAGAGTGAGTCGCCTTTAATAGTGAGACTGGTATTAGACATTTGGCTTCTCGCAGTGGAGTTGGCTTGTGGGTTAGGCGTACGGAGCTCCTTGAAGGTTCTGGTGAAACGTGTCACTATCGCAGATGACCTCGGTGCTCCTGTGACCTTCTTTTCCTCTTGCAGAAGACAACCTGGCTGCTTCTTAAGGGGGATGCAGACACCAGAACCAACTCTCCGGACCTGGATAGTCAGTCGCTGTCCCTCAGCAGCGGGACTGATCAGGAACCTCTCCAAAGGATGCCAGGGGACAGCCTCTACTCACGTGAGTGGCTCTTCTGAAGCACACCGGAGACTGCCAGCAAAGGGCCTCTACTGAGCGGGCCCCCAGATCTCAGCTTTATTGCCCCCCCCCCAAAAAAAAAACTAAACTAAAAGCAAGCGGCAGCATGTGACCCTAGCATTTGGGTGGCAAAAAGATTGCCGAGTTTGAGGCCAGCCTGAGCTATATAGTGAGACTTGTCTTAAAAATAAAATTAAAACAAAACCAAGACCTCCCAAAGAGCCTAAGAATGTGAATCAAGCCAGGTGCAGAACTGAGCCCTGGCCTCACCCATGTCTCTCAGCAGTGACATAGCTTGCTAGTGTGTACACAGTGCCCCCTTGTGGCTCTCTTGGAGTAGGCAAGAAAGCAAAGAGAACAGCTCCCCCGGCCTTTTTTCTCTGGGGGCAGATGTGGTCATGGTCAGGAGGCTAGCACAGACCTGGAAACTGGTACAGGCACTGTCCTGGTCCCTGTAACACACTGAGAAAGCACTTGGAGATTCCTAGGTAGTATGGCCTGATGACATAGGTAACAAAGCTGATATATGCCAAGCCTTGCGGGTGTTGTGAAGCCTGGCTTGGGGATGATTCTCAAGGACAGAGTAAATTCCCATCCTGTTGTTCACTGAAGATGCTGTAGGTCCCAGGCAGAGCCAGCACAGGCTGCAGGCAGGCTCAGTCTCACACAGGAGCAGCCTCTGGTCTAAGCTGGGCAGGAGGTTGTTGTCCATGGCTGTGGCTGAGGCTGGATGTAGAGGTGACGGGAATCTGTGGTGTGAGAAAGCAGAGAGAACCCCACTGGCATCACGGTGGTACTGACTCTGAGTGAAATCTGCACTCCCTGCTGACCGGCTTATGATAGAAGCCAGAGCAGCAATGCTGACGCTTGGATCACTAGGCACCGGGCATACAAGAGTGCTTTGCCTGGCTAGCAGTATGACCATTCTTAAGACCCTCACTCCCGAGGCACCATTTAACCACTACACATAGGAAGTGCTCTGCAGGGGAGGGACGAGTGGAGGTGCAGACACCTGGACATTGTGACCAACTGGAAACTGGAATGTTGATCTGTGGGGAGTCTTTGTAAGCAGATGCTGTCCCTTGGGATCTCAGAGTATACACACAAGGCTGATGTCAACGTGAGAAGGCACACCAAGTGGTCCCGCAGGCCTGGGTCTCCTCAAGGTTCTTTTGGAGAAGAGCTAGCTGAAGGCATGGTGAGAGGAAGTAGAGAGTCCCTTGTGCATGCCTACATCTGCTGGGGCAGCTACGAATATCATCCCTCGGGACTCCGTCCCAAGGATCCTTGCCCCAGGTGGTTGTCTCATGCCGGGTGTGCACATGCGCTTTGTGGGACTTGGGTTTGGGCAATGGAGGCTCCTCCACAGAGCAGAACGTAGGAGTTGCCTATCACCCTTGCTGCCCTGTGTAGTGTTCTGGCCTCCAGGCGTTAGCTGGGAGCCGGAATATAATGTTGATTTTTCAGGATGGTATTTTTCAGTGTTTGACCCTTGCTCTGTTAGGGAAGTGTCTGGTGCCATTCCCGTGACCTCAACCCAGACTCTCTCCATGTCATTCAGCCTGTGCCACCAGCAGTCACCACTGGAACTTACGGACTGCCTTAGACTCAGGATCGAGGGAAGCAGAATACAGTGTGGGAAGAAGCGGAATTGTAGATGTCACCTCTCGGGGTCCTGCTTTGGCTGTCACCATGCTGTGTGGCCTGCATGTGTGCCTGTACCTCCCTGTGGCACTTTCTCATCTGCAGGTGCCAGTACGGGGGTGTTCATCCCAGGCACCTTTGAGTGCGCTGGTCCCTGTGAGGCAGGCTGTATCTGGTGTCTTCACTGGTGAAAGAGCTTGTCTGTCATCCCTTCCCTCTGTTACGTGTCCACAGCAAGTCGATGTGAGTGATGCAGACAGGAAGCAGCTGCTATGTGTGTGCACCTGGCCCGTAGGAACCCAGTGCTGGCACCTGTCTCACAGCTGAGGAGGGGGTCTGAACAGCAGAACTTTTAGTGAGTGTTTGGACCACTCCACCTGACGTGTGCAAGCAGTCATGACTACATCCCCCTGCCTCTGCGTTTCTCCGGGTGTCCAGACTTCATGTCACCGGAGTAGGAAGCCCACAAGGTCTAGCATTGCACCTGTGCCTTTACCTCCATCCCACTGTGCTGCCCAGTCCAATGGGACAGCTGCTCTCTGCCAGGCACTGCTATCCTACCAATGGGTACACAGTTTACTATAGACACGTTTCCTGGCTCTGTGGGATAACTGCCCAAGTCTGCACAAAAAGGGCCAGGGTTGGCTTTTGTTGTAAGAGGAGAACCTTGAAGGCCTTAGAGTGAGACCTGACGCCCCGAGTTCCCTCCTCTAGCTTGCATCCTTTGTACCCCACATTCCTGATCTTTCTTGTCCTATCCTATCTCTCGGGGTCCCTTACTTACATATGTGAGTACAGATGTGCACACACAGACACGGGCGTGGTAGCCAGAGGTCTGTAATTGTGACCCAATTACATTTGGGTCACAAAAGACACTACCCAGGGGTCTCGGTGGTTCCTAGCAAGGCCTCAAAGTTTTCAGAGGAGTAATCCCTGGCCTTACATCACCAGGTTGAGAGGAAGGTGGGAGGAGTGGGCTCAGGGCAGCTTGGGGGTTGGAAACAAAAGAGACTCTCTGACTTAGCGATTCAGGAAGAACAAGGGAAACCTCCCAGGGGCCACTTCACTCCAGACGGCCCTGCACCATTGGCATTGGTGTCACCTCTGTGTCCTCCACCATGAGACCCCATGAGACTCCACCATGAGGGCCACACTGTGCCCTTCGTTCTTTGACCCCTGGAGAGTTCTTGGTGAGAAAGAGTTGTTCCTTGTTGCCTTGTCTGTGGTTATAAAGAGCAGGATCCTCCTGGCCTGTCAGTCTCCTGGGAGTACTGAGGGTGACAGCCAGGCAAGCACCTGGTGGTAGAGGTGTGACCAAGAGCCCTATGTGACAAAATCTGCAGGTATCACAAGTGGAAGATCTTTGGCATTTCCAGTACCGATTCTGGGTCCAGACAGGCAGGAGCAGTCCAGTCACCTAGTACACAGGCCTTGAACACCTTCTGTGTCCCAGCCCTGTTCTAGGCATGGGACCAGACCTGAGCCTGACCTGTGGAGCTGCAGTAAGGTGGGGCCAGTCAGGTGGTATGTGAAGATTGGCAGCTGGAGCATTCTGGGAAGGGTGCCATGAGATATAAGAAGTCCCCATGGAGGCCTCAAGGTGCGGTCCTGGAAGCAAGGGGTTCTTGGGAAGGAATAAACCAGCTGAAGGCAGATGTAGGGCTAGCAAATTGTGTGGCCAAGTTACTGTTACCAGCCCCCCACCCTACCCTGTGCAATGACAGCCCCAGAGGACTTAAGGTGTCTCCCATGGGACCAAGTTGACTGGAAGGTTACAGGATGTGGCTGCCAGCATCTATGTTAGAGAAGTACTCTGGCCAATGCACAGTACGCATGAGCATTTGTAGATTGGCTTTTGCAGAGCCTGAGGGAGGGAGACAACGGTAGTATAGCAGGGAGAGGGACTAGCTAGTCACAAGATGGGAGCAGGCGTGGCTTCCAGGGAAGATCTGAAGACAACAAATGTGTCCAGGAAACCAAGAGAGGGATCAGCACAAAGCACCATATTGGTGTCCGTCCAGTCGCTGCTGTGTGCCTTGGGTCCGTCCCCTAGCAAGCTGTGATGGTATGAAATTCCCTCATCTCCAGCAAGAATGATCCAGGATCACCACCTGTAGGATGGGGTTCCTGGATCCTCATGCAGGACACCTGGGCACGCAGTCTTGTGAAGACACCTTGGTGGGATACCCAGACACACGAGGCAGAATGCAGTGAACCTGCAGCCACCTGCCGGTCCCACTGGCTTCCCCAGCCTGAAACTCATGCCTGCTCAGGGACATTGAGTTCTGCTGTTCGGAGCTGAGAGGAAATATCCTACACAGAGCAGGCACTGGGAGTCCCATACTGGACCCCAGTGAAGGGATGGTGACCTGCCATGACTTGCCAGTCGATTGTCAGAAGAATGGCCTGGGATACTGTGACAAGCTTGTATCTCCCACGGCATCAGGAACTCTTTTCTCCCAGTCATCTGTCCTGAGTGTCCAGTCGCCACCCTGACCTCTTATGAGCCATCCTGAATAGAACAGAGCCAAGGACCATGTGCTCAGCATTCCCAGGGGGATCAGCAGCATGCTTCATAATGACTATGGATGGGCTCCTGAGAGCTGGCACAGGGCTGTGTAGTTAGGCAAAGCCTAGGCCTAGCCCAGGAGTTGGGGGAGGGGAGTGGCCAGTGCCTGAAGGGCCTTCTATAACCCAGGGTCACGAACACACAGCTGTGAACTTGCTCAGAGTCTTCTGTCTTCTATACCTGCCTCTTCCTGTGCACCTCTCTCGCATGGCCCCAACTCTTGAAGGTCATCTGACCTTATCAGACATACAGGTCCCTAGAAGACCTGCTTGGGCCATTTGAGCTCATACAGGTCACATGATCTCCCTAGGCCCCAGCCCCCTTGTGTTTAGGCACAGAGGTCCCTGAGTGTGGCATTCAACCTTTGGATTGTGAAGGGGCTTTAAATACAAAAGTTATCTGCTCTGCTGCAGACAGAACTCTAGAACAGGTCCCTAGAAGACCTGCTTGGGCCATTTGAGCTCATACAGGTCACATGATCTCCCTAGGCCCCAGCCCCCTTGTGTTTAGGCACAGAGGTCCCTGAGTGTGGCATTCAACCTTTGGATTGTGAAGGGGCTTTAAATACAAAAGTTATCTGCTCTGCTGCAGACAGAACTCTAGAACCTTTAAAATCACACGATGGCAGCAGGTCCCTCCCTAAGACAGATTAGCAACTCCAAGGACAAGACCACCGTAGATATACCTGTCTGGCTCTCCTTGCTAAGCACACCTAAAAGGAGGAGGCTATCGCAGAGCAAACAGCCACAGGAGGGAAGAGGCAGAGGCTGGCCACCCCAGTGGGGACAGTGTATGGAGATGGAGCAGGAAGCCAGCAGAGAGGAGTCCTAGGAAAGTGGTCTTTATGCATTACTAGGTTTTTCTGCCTCCCCGCTGGTGGGATGTATACATAGCAGCTATGGCAGAGATTGGGGGCAGGGGTGTGGACACCAGCGACTCTAAGCAAGTCAAGAAGAATGGAGTAGCTTATTAATCAGCACTCTGAAAATCAGTGATCACAGGGATCAATCTGTATACTGGACTGTGAACACTGGGCCCAACAGAACTGTGGCTTGCTAACATGGAAGACTACATAAGACCCCGTTTTTTTATTACAACGTTTGGATATCCAGGAGGCAATCAAAAATGACTTGCAGCATTGGGAACTGTGATGATGGTAGCATCTGAATGAGGATGAGAGTCAGCAGACTCAAAGGAATGCTGGACAGAACCGGGGTTGATGTCATCCGAGGAGTCTAAGACACTCGATAGCAAGACGCTCCAGTAAGCTGTTGTGTCAAAACCAGAATAGAGAAAAAAAATCTCACCAAAGAAACACAGATTACTTTGAAAACGGAATCAGCTGAAAACTGATATTGAACTGAAAGGTAAAAATGATGTAGAACCCTATTGGGAGGGTTCAGTGACAGAATGGCCGACTCCGACAGAGCACGTCAGAATCTTCGTTCCAGTCTGGACCATGGAGAGAAGGAAAAGAAGCACCTGGGACCTGGGAAACGATCTTTGTATCTTTGAATTCCCAGAAAGGGGACAAAGAATGGGTCCGAACCCCTCAAAGGAACAATGGCTGAAACTCTCCCGGACTCAGCTGAAGATCTAAACCTGCAAGATCAGGAAGCTGAGTGAACCCCAGGTAACCAAAAATAGTCCATATCGAGACATGCCACTAAACTTCTGAACACTAAGGTTTAAAAAGCAAAACAAAACAGAACAAAAGCCCCAACTTGTTGAAAGTATGCAGTGAGAAGAGCAATGTCATCTGCAGGAAGTGCTAGCTGATGGCATCCACCTCCTCATGGAAACTACAGGGGCAGGAAGCAAATGGTTTGTGTGCTGAAAGGAAAGACTGGCTGTGAGTTCTACATTCAGTGAGAATATGCTTCTGGGAGGGAGGGACAGGGACCTTCTCAGAGGAGTGAAAGCTGAGAGAAGTTGTCACCTTAAGGAGTGGTTATGGGACCGTTTCCAGAGAGAACATTATCATTTCGGGCATTTAAAACCCCAGCAAGGGAAAACCTCAGGGATGGGAGATGGGTGGTGTGCCATGGCCACCCATCCTTCTCAGGGATGGGAGATGGGTGGGGCACCACGGCCACCCATCCTTCTCTTCTAAGATGCTTGCTTTCTTTTTAAAAAGTTCTTGTATGTGTTTGGGTGTTTCGCCTGCATGTATGTCCACACACCATGTGCATGGAGGGTTCATAGAGGCCAGAAGAGAGTGTTACATATGGTTGTGAGCCATCATGGGGTACTGGGAATCAAGCCTGAGTTCTCTTAACTGCTTTGCCCATCTTCTTCAGTTTCTTAAAGGAAAAAGTATGGCCAGGGCTGGAGAGATGATTCCATAGTTAAACACATTGCTTCGTGCCGAGCATGGTGGCGCACACCTTTAATCCCAGCACTCGGGAGGCAGAGGCAGGCAGATTTCTGAGTTCGAGGCCAGCCTGGTCTACAAAGTGAGTTCCAGGACAGCCAGGGCTATACAGAGAAACCCTGTCTCAAAAAAACAAAACAAAACAAGCAAACAAACAAACAAACAAACAAAAAACCACATTGCTTCTCTTGTAGAGGGCCAGAGCTCAGGTGCCAGCACCCACACTGGGCAGCCCACAACTGCCTAAAACTCCAGCTCCAGCTCCGGGAGATCTTGCACGGACCACGCCCATACTCACTCCCATTCCCACACACATACACATAACTAAAAGTACAATGAATCTTTTGTTTTTGTAATTGACCAGTCTGGGATAACTATAAGGATTGGGGGACATGATGTGGCCTATGGAAATAAGATTGCCACTGTGTGTGAGAGGTTGACCATAGAGCCTGGGGGGGGGGGGGGACTGTGTGCAGTCCCCCGACTAGCAGGCCAGAAGTACAGTTGAAACGTTTGCTCTGAGCATTCATCCAAAAGGCCTGGAAGGCTTGCAGAATCTGAGTTCAGTAGCAGCAGGGTCTGGGTGAAGCTGAGAACCCAACCAACAAGCAAGGTCTTTGTTGTTGCTGGCCTCCTCTTTGAGGAGCAGTCACTGCATCTAGCACCTTCAGCTAGCAGAGGCCCCCGGGTTTCCAACTCTGGGAGACCAGAAGAGACTTTGTGTAAACTGGGAAGCAGGTGTCTTGGGGAGAGACCCCATGGCTTTGAGTGAGGAGGTGTTAAGCCCTTTCTCTGTAAAATGCAAAGGGCCAGCCATCTGTGCATTGACCTAGGCCACAGAGAGGCAGGAAAAGCAAGGAGCAGCCCAGAAGCCTGGCCCAGCCTCCCTTCTTCCAGCTCTCTCCTGCTCTGTGCTTCGCTCTCCTGCTCTGTGCTTCGACTAGGGCTTCATGATCCAACCAGGTTCCTCTGCTGAAAGAAATCCAAGAATAGTGCCCTTGAAGTTAGAACCATCTCATGATAACCTTATAGCAACTGAGTCTCTCCATGTCTGGTCACAAGTTGAGTTCAGGCTCTCTGCAGGACCCTGAAATGGAATTAGCAGCTGGGCCAAACAGGGTGGGCAGGCAGCTCTGACTTGCCTCATGTCAGTCCTTGGTGTGAATGGTGAGTGATGCGGCCTATGGCCCCTCTGAGCCTTTCCCCAGCTGCCCAGCAGCACCCATGGCCTTTGGCCCCATGCTAGAGCAGCAAGGATCCCAGTGTCTCTGCCTGGCCCATTCCATTTCAAGAGATGCTAGTAATCCCTATTTGAATTTAAGATTCCTCCCAACCTCAAAGATCTCCAATCCCATGTGGCTGGTGGTGGCCTGTGGTGGCCATCACAGGCTGGCACAGTCCTACCTAATCCTACTTGTGACCTACTAGGAGGTCACAAGTCTAGTAGAGGAGCTAGCATAGGTGATGTGATACTGAGGCTTATCCTGAACCTGGGTACTAGCTCAGTTGGGCCCCCAAATAGGAATGATGTGGATAACTGGCTCAGATGTCACTCTGGGTCCTGGGGATAAGGCAGGCAGATTATCTTTAGGGACCTCTGCTTGTTGTCACCTGCCTAGTCCTGTCCCTCTGCTGGAAGTGTCATGGACCATGCCTTCCCCTGGTCAGGCTGAGTGCGTGACGAGGCTGTGCTGTATCTGTTACAGGCTTCCCTTATTCCAAACCTGACACTCTCCCAGGACCCAGGAAGGATGGCCTGGACCTCCGGGTAGGTACTTGGACCCTCCCTACCTGTGGGGCATTAACCATCACTTGCTGCCTACCTGCACTCATCCCCATAGCTTTGTGACCTCACAGCAAGGAGAGGCAGGGATCCTGCTTGCCTGTCTGCCTCTGCCTGATGTTCTGCTGAAGATGCTGCCACTGTAGCCTTTTCCATGTCCAAAGTTACCAGGCTATACTCTGGCTCTTTTCTGCTGTGCCCCAGAAGCCAAAGAGTCCCTAGTGTGTAAGGCAGGGGAGCTGTAGGTCACCCAGAGTGACTAGGGCTACTTTGAGTTGCTCTTCAGCCCCACCCCCTTCCCCATGGCTGACGTGTTCCTGTGTCTATGGAGCCGTGCTCATCCCATGTACTAGCGTGTGGTCTGTGGTCACTGGGCATGCGCTCTTCTCAGTCTCAAGATACATGAAGGCAAGTGCAGGTGGCCTCTAGCCTGACTCCCCAAAGAGAGCTGGGCATGTGCCCTGGTCCAGTGCCCTTTATGAGGAGCCTATAGCCACATTGGCTCTTAGTGAAGATCTCTAGGCTGGGGTGTCCCAATGATCCAGAACTCACCAAGCTTCATGTAGCACAGAACCCCAGGAGAATCTCCATCAGGAAGGAAAACTTTCCCAGTGTCAGGAAGTTGTATATAAATCAAGACAATCCACTTCTAAAGAGAACGAGATGTGTGTGTGTGTGTGTGTGTGTGTGTGTGTGTGTGTGTGTTGCTGGAGTGGTCTTATCCAATGTGAACTCAGGGCCAACTGTCTGGATTATCCTTCTCTCTAGTGGACACTCTGACGACGAGAGAGGCATCTCCAGGGGCCACAGGCATCCTTTGGGGACTAGCTATTGTTTTCTCTACCTTCTCGGGCTCCGATTTACTGTGCTTCTGTTCAGGATCTAGATTCAGGGTGTTCCCCGTGCAGGCACCTCTGCATGGATGGACGCTAGCAGTTCATGGTCCTTCCCTCCCATTGGCCTTCCTTCCTGCTCTGAGATGGACCCTGCATGTTGCATGCTTCTTAAGTTTTCTCCAATGGAATCTGTCTTCCACAGGGAAAGCAAGAGGGGCTGGAAACAGGATTTCTCTAACATCATCTACCTAGAGTCAGGGATATAAGGATATGGGAGCTCTGTCTGTCTCTCTAGAAGGTTCTCTTTTTACCTGGAACAGTTGATTTCTAAGCAAGGGCCCCAGAGGTGCCAGTGCCCAGCTTGACCTAGCTAATATGTGCCCCCATTCAAGTCAGGTCCTAGGTGTTTACTTTGTGACTGATTGAAAAGTAAGGACTGTGGGCAGTCTGCATGTCCAGCCTATGTCCAGCCAGCACTCTAGGAGGACACATAGAAGGTGACTGCCTGGGAGAATCTCAGCTCTCGTCTCACATTGGGGAGCTTCCATGTCTGCAGAGGTCATGGTTTCTACCAAGTCCTCCCGAGACTAGGTGTTCCGGACCCTAGTGGGTCCATCTTCCTCCTAGAACTATTGTGAACATCATCTTAACTCTGGAGGACCGAGAGGCAGATCTTATGTGAACGTGGGAGGGAAGAATAAGCAGACCTAAGTGCCCTGGGCTTGTACTCCTGAAGGTGGAGTCCATCCTCACAAGCGTTCTGACTTTCCAATTGGCTCCGGGATTCCTGGTTGTCTGCGCATGCTCTTTTTCATCCTCACTCCTCCAATACCTGTACGTCCATCCATGCATCCTCATCAGAAGGCTAGCTATTCAGTTACCCGGTCAGTCTTTTACAGCCATGCCCAGCAGTTCAAACCTGGCTCTTCTCTCTGGAGTTCCTGTAGTGCTTGCCCACAAACCTTTGCCAGTGACCTGCAGTGCCTCAGACTCAAATCATTCACTGAGCGCTTTGCTATCAGGAAGGATTTGGGGGGAGGGAGTAGTCTAAATCAAACCACAGACTCAGTGAGAACAAGATCCAAAAGAGAGGGCGCCTCAGGAGAGAGTTCCGTCAAAAACAAACAAATTGCGTTGCGTGAGAAAAGCTACCAAAGCATCAGCCGACTTCCTGATAGTGAAGCCTGGATAGTCAGGGTCACGACCGTTTTGTCATGTCCCTTTTCTGAAGGGACAGAAGTTCTCCCAAGTCCTGCTCCAAGAGGGGTTTGTCACAAAGACCTAGTGACCCCCAGTGTTGTACATGTCAAAGGTCATGAGATTGTCCTGATACCTAAACCAGCCACAGGAGGAAGATGGTCACAGTCCAGCAGACTAACAGCCACCCGCTGCAGGTCTCCCTTTAAATAAGTCAGTAATGATTGACATGTGCTGCCTGGCCTGCCCAAGTGACCGGCCACCTGAAGGTCCTTGTGGCTGCTCCTTGGAAGAAGTCCCACTTGGAGAAATGCTGATGTTACCTGTGAACACACTAAATTCCAACATTTAAAAAAACAAAAAACAAAAAAACAGGCTGTCAGACTGGGTTAAAAAATAGCAAGACACACACTGAAAAATGTATTCTCAAACAAATAGAAATAATAAGAAAAAGATTTGGGAGACATGATGCTGTGACAGTGAAATTAAGTTTCAAATAGGTAATATATGAAGAGAGAGCAGTAGTGGAGAGTGGCAGTGTCCCCTCAAAACAGTGACAGAAATGTTGTAAAGGCATCAAACAATCCAGCAGTCTCAGGCCACTTGTATAGGTGCCTTGTACAGTCTTGAAATCAGACATAGGTCTAGTAAACAAGAGTCACCCAGACTACAGAGTAACTCACTCACAAGCTTGAACCAGTAGATAAATGCAGAATGTCATACCTTATGAACCCAGTTTCCATGCGTTCATAAAACTCCAAAAATATTTATATCAGCCCAGCATGGTGATGCACACCTTTAACCCTGGCAGTTGGGAGGCAGAGGCAGGCAGATGCCAGTGGGGTCAAGGCCAGTCTGGTTTGTATAGCAAATTCCAGGACAGCCTAGGCTACATGGTGAGGCTCTGCACCCCAAAATGTAAATTTATATTTTTTTAAGTGTTTGAAGAGAAAAAGGAACCAGGAGTTTAAGGCCAGCATTAACTACATAGTGAGTTCAAGGCTAACCTGGGCTCTATAAGACCTGTCTCTGAAAGAGGCACAGGATGGGGATTTGGGGGATGGGAGTGATCTGTTGGTGACTATAGATCTTCAGCTGAGATTCTGGAGAGAGCATGTGCTTGAATTAAAGAACCCTGAATCCCCAGCCATCTTGAAGCAAGCTATGTAACTTCCACGGTCTTTATTTCCTAGAACTAATGAGGGTGGGAAACGTGGTTCTTATATCTGAGTGGTTATAAGGACACATATGACTATGAGATCTTTCCGTGACCTCTGTCTGGATAATAGTTTCCACATGAGCCATGCCTTCAAAAGCAAGCCCCCCAGCCCCTCTTCCACACCAGCGTCTGCTGAGTCAGGCCTCTCATTCCTATGTGGCTTTAGCAGGAAAATCACAGCAGCCGGTGTGGGTGGCCATGACCTCATTCCTACGAGCAACCATAGTGTAGTCTTGGGAAAGCAAAGCCCATGGGTTCAAACTGTCCTGTGTGTTTTCTGTGTGAACTCAGCAAAGATGCTTGACCCCTCTGAGCCTTGACAGTAAAGCCCGAGGATGCATCCAGCCTTGTGGGGTACAGCAGGATTAGAGGGTGTGTCAGTAGAGTTGGTAAGTACCCAGATGGGGAAGATAAATAACAGGTCACCTTTGAAACCCTGGCACTCATTGAGAACCGCAGAGGAGTTAGGCAGGGTGGGGTCAGTTAGACAGGGTCAGGCAGTATGTACAGCCTTGGGCTGGTTCTTGCCCCTCTGCTCTGCTGCTGGGCCTCACCGACGGTTAGCCTAAGACTCGCTTGCACTGAGTGGTTTGTAGAGATGCATGGGGCGTAGACTCCACTCTTTCTGCTTTAGACCTGTTCCTCCATTTGGAGGCTGGCCCACTCCCCATCCTTCCTTCCTTTCCTCAGACCTAGATGGCTGGAGGAAGCTCCTTTTGCTTGTTGTTGCAGGTGATTGACTGCTCGCGACATGAGATTCCAAGCACTAGGTGGCAGCATTCATCCTTTGCAAGGCAGACTGGCCTCAGTTTGCACCAGAGGCTCCCTGGTGGGCCTGTATGCACAGGATATACTGGTGGCAGCCTGAGAAAATGTTCCCAAAGCTGTTTTTGAAAACTTCTAAGGGGAAAGGTGAAGGAGAGAGGTCATGGAGAGTTATTGCCTGATGAGAAGACCCCTGGCTAAGGATGTAGGGCTTAGGGCCCAGTAGGGCAAACTAGGGTGGAACCCTTAGATTGAGTCATTGAAGTCGTGTTTGAAACCCAGGTCTTCTGGACTTGGTGGTGCATGCTTTTAATCCTGGCACTGGAGAGGCAGAGACAGGTGGATCTCTGTGAGTTTGAGGTCAGCCTGGTCTACAGAGCAAGTTCTAGACCAGCCAAGGCATATCAAAAAACAACAACAACAACAGAAAACAAACGAATCAAGAAAGGAAGGAAGGAAGGAAGGCAGGAAGGAAAGAAGTGCATACCCATGTCCAAAAGTCCATGGTAAGCCACATATCAGAAATTTTAAAGAAAGGCCCATTCCAAATCCTGTGTGTACACTCACCCTCTCAACAGCCAGTCACAGCCTGCTGGATCCAGCTGAGGTAGGAAGGAGGTAGCAGTGTATCTCTGGGCTTCCATTTCCTTGTTTCAGATGAAGGGTTTTAGTGCATGGGGTGTCTCTGCTTCCACATTCTCTGGGGTGTGGAGCCCGCTCACAGCTTGTGCCCCACTTTCCGCCTGCTTTATGGTCCATCAGTCCATCGATCCATCGGAAACAGCTTTCCTTGTAACTGTATCTGTGGGCGGAGCACAGAGTGCCTCTACCTGCAGTGCGCCGCTGAAATGCAATCCCTGGGGCCTGTTTCAGAAACTCTGCCCAACAGCTCTGACCCCATTTCAGCCCCTAGTCTGTCCTGGGCCCTGGAGTGCTGTCAGACATTCTTCAGGGAGCTCAGATCACCCTACAATCTGTGTGTAGACAACAGGCAGGAGTCGGACAGGACGGGGAAGCTGCAGCCCTGTGGGGGCCCAGTGCGCTTTGCAGTGGCAGGGACCCCATAGACAAGGGTAGCTTGTACAGATGGGGTTTTCCACGTGGGACGAAGAGAAAGAAAAAAACCTTTAATGACCAAGATGGTTCTGAGATGACAATTCATCAATGACAACCATGGGCAGTTGAGAGCAGACCCTGAGTCAGGCGACAGTCAGCTGCCCACTTCCTGTCTAGAATGTTACTTCTTGAGTATGAGTATCAGAGCAAGACCACTCTGTCCAACGTCCTAGGGGTTTCTGGACACCAGGATCCTTTTGTGAACCTGGAGCTGCGGGGATGCCTGTGGTTTCCAGAGGGAGGCAGGGGCCCCTTGTGTCTGAAAACACAGACATTGGTGCTCTGGACTGTGTAGCTGGGGACTCTGGGGATACAGTGAGAACAGTGCATAGCCCCTAGGAGGCCGTAGTCAGTGGGTGCCCCTTTGCCATCACATAGGCACAGTGAGACAGGGTGACTCTCTCGAGTCTACCTAGAGTGTGGGAACAGTCCGATAAAGCTACTTTTCACAAGGAGGAAGGGAGATATCACAGGCTATCCCTATTACAACATCAGTACAGGAAAGGGGCCTCAGAGCAGGATCCAGGCACCAGGGCTCATGTTTAAAGGTAGGGTATAGTTGATCAGACAGATAGGGTGCAAAGGCTTCTGAGGCAGGTGTGAAAGCCAGCAGCCTACAGGGCAGGTATCCCAGATATTCACTGTCCAACATTCAATGTTAGGTGACAACGTCTGTTTGTCACCTAAACCTGTCAAACACTCTCCTCTCCCAGCTGTATGAGGACCCAGGATGCATTGAGGCTGTCTTCCAGCCCCCTACTGCCCACCCCATGCAACCTGCCTCTTGCCGGTCTCTCTCTCTTTCTCTCTTCCAGAATGCCAACCTGGCCCCTTGTGGAGCAGACCCGGATGCCAGCTGGGGCACACGAGGTACACACAATGGGGACCCCCGTGGGTCTCTGGCTAGGCCAGAATCACTAGCACATATTGATCAGTCTCATTCTGAGACGACCCCTCGGGGACCTGCTGGCAGAAGGCTCTGCACCATGGATGAAGGGTCCCCTGGAGGGATGCCTGGTGGCCCTTAGCTCTCTCATCCTATGCTGCCGGGGCCTGTCATGGCTTTTTAGTGCTGTGCATCTCTTGGAGTACAGCGGTTATAAGCAAACAGCTTCCAGGGTCTGAGCTGAACAGCGCAAGTCAAACCCCATCTTTGCCCATGTCTGCTGACATGTGTGAGTGGCCAGCTAGCTGGTCATGTGACAGGCACTCCTCTCAAGGCTGCTCTCCCAGCTCTGAATAGGGTCATGCACTTGGCCACGCTCACTGTGACCCTCTGGAGTGCTGGGGGAGGGGGATCTTGCTCTTGCATACCAGTTCGCACACAGATGGCAGCATCCAGCCTGCTCCTAACATAGTTGTCCCAGTCTCCAGCCACAGAGTCCCAAGTCAGAAGACCGAGGGCCTGTCTCACACAGGCATCATCCTTCCAGAATGATTTTGAGGGCCAGATTCTCATGACCCTTCCTGAGTGTATGGAGCCCCTGCCATCCAAACCGTGTTAGCTTCTATCAGCTACCTTAAGTCTAGAGAAAACCCTTGTCAGAAGGAGCAGTTCAGAGCTCAGTAGTTTAAAACAGGAAGCAGAGCATGATCAAGAGGGCCTGGGATGTGGCTTGGGTGGCAGAGGGCTTGCCTCGCATACCCTGGATGTGATCCAAGGTACCACATAAACTACACATGATGGTGCATAATGTAATCCCAGCACTTGGGGTCAGAAGACAGGAGAATCAAGAGTTCAAGATCACCCTCAGCTATATAGTAAGTTCAAGGCTAGCCTAAGCTCAGTGAGACCTTGTCCAAAAAAAGGAGAAAAGACAATTGAGGTAGGGACTGTGGTAGAGGGGTGGAGGGAAACACATCGCTAAAGGCATCAGACTCCACAACACCCCTCAGAGAGTTTCCCTGGAAAGCCCATTGCATGTCTAGGTAAACCGAGACTGATGACTTTCTCAGAGTAGCCTTGAACACCACCCGGAAAGACATCTCCCAGCCGAGAAGTACAGTGCCGCTACACAGCTTCCTCTGTGGCCTGCAGCCTCCTGGCCATGCCTCCTGCTCTCAGTTTGCTGTGGGAGAGCCTTGAAATCTCTTAAAAATCTAAGATCAGAGTCCCATGAAGGCTGCTCAGGGGACCAGCGACCAAGCACGGCCTAGCTGACTGGGGGTGGGAGTTGCCCATGACGAGGATTGCTCTCGTCCTGGGCATGGATTCTTTTCATTTCTAAGGCAGCCCCGCGGTCTCTGCTCTTCTCTTACAGAGTATAAGGTAAGGGACCGTCTTCACTGACCGATGTCTCCCACCTCGCCACACCCGCCCAGGTTAAAAGATCCTTTTTGTTGCGTTTTCTCTATGAAATGTGCATGTCTGCAGCCCACACAAGTATGTATCCAGGTTTGCCTTCTGGTCAGCTCTGGGGTACTTGCCTCTCAAGATAACCCTGTGGTGTCTTTCCTGCAGATATATCCCTACGATTCCCTCATCGTAACAAACCGAATTCGTGTGAAACTGCCCAAAGACGTGGACCGGACACGGCTGGAGGTAAGGCAAGGTAGGGAGGTATCTGCTGAGACACCGCAGATCTCAGTCAGGTTCCCCACACACGTACCAGGAGGGGGTGCTTCGGTGGTGTCAGCACAGGGGCTCAGATCCAAGGACCCAGGAATCTTTGACAACAAAGGAACATAGCCGCAGACCCAGCTATGTTGGCTTTGCAGAGTGGTGGGAAGGCTGGGTTGCATGGTACACCAAGGAGCCTGCAGCAGTCCCATGCCACGTGCTGCTGTGTAGAGGGCCAGCTTGAAGGAGAAACTTCCTGGCAGTCTCTGCTGATCGAAAGCAGGGAGGAAGAAGAGTGGGGGTCTGAAATGTCCACGTAGCGGCCGCAGAGAAGTGTCTGGCGGTTCACTCTGGCCAGGGGAACACTTGGTTGAGTTCTCACTCCATGCCAAGGCTAGAGTGACCTGTGCCGTGGCCCTCAGTTCCTTCAGAACCACCCAGCAGTCAGCAACATCAGTGGGAGGATGACCCCCTTGAACCTCGCGCAGGGGTGCTGCCTTTCCGGGCCTCGCGCTGTGGCGAGGGCATTTTCAGGCTCTTCTGTGCAGAGGCTACCTTCCGCCCATACCTCAGGCAAGCACTGGACCCTGTAATGACCTTCTCACGGGGCAGTAGCTTCATGTGTGGCCAGGAACAGGAGAACTAGACATAGCCAAGGGTCCCCAGTAGGACCAGGGCTTTGGAGAAAAGCCTGTTGGGGCTCCCTGTTTCCCTTTGGAGCAGGGGTGTGTCTCGAGTGACTTCTGCTTTGCCTGTGAATGTGTCTGATGAAGCCAGCTAGTCTGGGGAGGGGTTTTCTTGGAGGAGCAACACCCCCTTCCCCAACCCTGTGTTTGTATCATGAGAGAGGACTCTAGTTTTATAGTGAAACCAACCGATAGCTTGTAAAAAATCCTGATAGCCACAAAGAGGAAAGGGGAAGGAGGAAGCCCTCTGGGAGTCCCCAGTGCCGGGTCTTCAGGGTGGACAAGCTTCCACAAATCTCTCTGACAGCAACCAAGTTGTCTTTTGGATAAGCAGGGCTCATTGTATGCTTAGCACAAGACCCACTTTTCCCCTGAACTGTAACACAGACCCTTTCTGTGCCAGTGTATCGTATTCTGCCCTTACCTGGCCAAGTAGCCACAGGGAGACTGGCTTCCTGCAGGTCCTGAGGACAGGGCTGCCACTCACAGGCTCATTGGCTGAGCTTGTCACAGGGCATCACTTACCCCAAGGCAAGCTGGGAAGTGAAGTCAGTCATGGGCAGGAAGAGACTGTGGGTGTGGTGGGCAGTTGATGGTGTCCTCTGGAGCAGGGTTTGTCCCCTGACTGCTATCATCATCAATACTCAATGTCAGAGTTCTCAGCCAAGTATCCAGTCATTTATAGATATGGGTACTGACTGGGATCTCAAGGAGGTCTTTGGGGGTGTGGGAAGCACAGATACAGGCTCTGCCCTGGTAGAATCAGTCTGATCGGAGAGTGAGGCATCCACCACCTGATTATCATAACCATCTGCCAGCATGAGTGTTCTGAAGGACAGGAACCTGCGCCTCTCATCTCAGATGAGTGGCTAGATGGTAGTGGCATAGGAAGCATGCTTGTGTGTGCCTGAGTCCGAGAGTTTGTTAGAAAACCACATCTACAAAGGCCAGGGAGCAGAAGGGAACTGGGGCTATTTGAGGAAGGAGACCCAGAAGGATCCTATGAGACTGGACCCAAGCAGGTAGAGGGAAGGAGTGTCCAGGCCTCAAAGGGCCCTGGGCTATGCTAAGCAGCTCAGCATTTAGCCCAGTGACAGTGACACCTAAGCTAGGTATGCAGTTTACAATGTGTCCTGTGGCACAGCCTAGCAGCAGTTGAAGGTGCCACACAGGGCCCGGTTTGTCCTGTTGTGAAGATCCTCTTTGTGCATGGGGCAAAGACCAGGTCTCTATCCTCTGATGTGGGGTTCTTTGTCCTGGAAGATCTAGATTTCTGTCCTGGGCCATAATGCACCACGTGCCCCTGTGTGTTCTGAGTGCTTGAATTCGGAGGGCCTGCTGGGCCCAGAGTCCCCAGTTCAAAGGATGGGAACTCTGTTGCCCCTGGTGAAATGGCATGCCCTAAGCTGAGCCATTCCCTGCACGCCCTGCCCTGTGCCCATCGAAGTTTTTAGCATTGTCTGGTTTCCAAGATTGTCGTCTGGCAGCCCTGATGGTGTCACGGAAGGGGTTGAGCGCTGGAGTAGCAAGAACTGATGTGAATCCAGTCTCCGCAATGTCTACCTGTGTGGCTGTGGACAAGCAACCATTCTGGGTCTGATCTCTCACCTGTCAGGTGACAAGGGCTGCCTGCACCAGTCCCTTGGACAGGTGCATGGATTTAGATAGAGGCTCAGAAATACTTAATTGAGCACCTACTGTGTTAAGCAGCAGGTGGACACCTGTATGCATCCCATCCACCAACCTGAGAGATAGCCCTTCAGATACTGAGGTTGCCATGGAGAGGGGCCACAGATGTGGTCCAAAATGATGATTGCTAGAAACAGAGAGAGTCAGTGTTACCGTTTACAAGGATGCAGGGCAGTGACGTCAAAGGTGGGAGAAAAGCACTTGCGTAGTACCCTGGGTGGCAACACGGACCTAGACTGCCTGCGCCCGGCTGAAAGGCACACAGAGCTGCAGTTCCCTCCTGTGTGCCCAGCTCTATTTTGGGCATGTGGTGCATTTAACACTTCTTTCACAACTCCATGAAGCATCCAGATGGCTTTCAGGGCCCACGTTTCCCAAGAGGCAGATATGGGATTCGGTACTCAAAGCCGCTCTGCTAACTCGTCTTCTAAATCAACTACAGTATGGAGATGAGTTGCCAGAGGAACGTGTCTTTTAAATTGCAATTCTCATATATTGTCTCGAAACTATGAAGACTTGACACGCAGACCTTAGAAACGTGCATTCATGTTTCTAACCCTGGGACTGATATTTCTGAAATGAGGTGACCCGAGAGGCTAAGCTCTGAGGCAGACCTTTGGTTCTTACTACCTTCAACCCCTGGACTGAAGCCCAACCAAATTTTTAAGGGTAATTATTTTCTCATAGACAGTTATTGATGATAACCATGCCCACAAAACACCTTTGTGGCAGCATGTAATCAGTGTTTGGCCAAGGCCCCAGCCCTGGGGCTTGGAAGAATTAGTATTTATGAATATGTAGCTATCACAAAAGGTGGGTGAGGCAATGGAGAGGCTCCTGTCTGCAGGAGGTTATGTGTGGCCATGTCGGCGTGTCACTCAAAAGTGGTAGCTCCTGGGTTGGGGCTCTGAGCTCTTCCTAGGGGCCATGGGGCCCTGTGGCCTGGGAAGAGGCTGCTGTAGAGGGCCTGTAGCTTCTGTGAGACCTGCACACCAGACTAATTGTATGTATGTGTGTTTGCTGGAATAGTAAGCCCAAGGGGGACTGCATCTAGGAAGCAAGGATCTCAAAGTTCAAGTGTCCTTTCTCTGCTCAAACTTGTCCAGCCAGTATGAGGAGGACATAGCACCCTGGCCCCTGATGACCACAGGGGACCATGAGAGGTTCAGAGCTCCCCTACCCCATTCACAGGCTGTTCCTGATCCAGGTGGAGAAGCTCTTGAGTGTTGTGGGGCAGGAGGACCAATAGAACTGGGGAGGGGTCTCGTGTCTGCTGGCTGGCAGGAAGCTCACTGTGGAGCTGCAGTGGGCAGAGACAGGTGGCTGAAGGGGTGCTATTTGACCACGGTCACCCACATGGTCCCTGAGGGAGGAAGGGAGATCAGCATGAGCAGAGATCTGCTGCCCTTCTGGAGTAGAGAGTCATCCAGCTCAACTGGAACTCAGTGCAGAGGACTCGGGGTGGGGGGGAGGGTGGCCTTGGGGCCCTTTTTGGTACCACAACCCTCGCCTCTAGAAGAAGTGACATTTGAGTCAGGGCCTATAGAACTAGATGTTCCTGGTGACGCAGAGGGAAGGGCGCCGAAGTCCCTAGGATTTCTACCATGCAACCCTGTTCCCCAGGAGTGGGGCTAGCTTGCTCTTCAGAAAGGCACCATGTCGGGCTTGCTTCCTATAGCTATGGAAGAAGCTTGGAGCTCTTGACCTTGGCTAGCACCTGAGGATCCAGAGGGCTGGGAGAAGCTGAGCTCACATAGCTATGTGGGCCCCTGTGGTCAGCCACACCCCATAGCTCTTCCTGCTTCAGAGGACCCCTGAGGATCCAGAGGCCCTTCCTACCAGGAGACACTAATAGATCCGTTGCCAACCAGTAGCTCCTCTGACCCTTGCTCACTCTCTGGAACTCAACAAAACTTGGACAGCCAAGTCCAGTCTCCCCTTCATGATGAACAACTCTGTCAGGAGCTGGGGGTGTGGTGGGGCTGGGACCACTGATCTCAGGTCTTTCCCTGCCAGCAGTTCTGCTACCCCACCACCTCAATCAATGCACCTTCTCAGCACCAGCTGTTACTTGTAGGCCCTTTTCATGGACTCATTCGCAACCAGCACTCCTGGGCTGGGCTGGGAGCATCACACAGAATAGGATGGGAGCCAGCCTGGGCTACATAGTAAGCTCAAGGCCTGCCTGGATTGCATAGTGGGAGCTCTTCTCAAACAACAACCAACAAAACTGGGGACTGTGCCTCAAGCCACCTCTCCAGCACTTTCATCTCTGGTGGTCCTATTAAGCTGGTCCATCTCACATACCAGGTATCCATTCCTGGCTTCCTGGTGTCTAGAGTCAGTCTTATAGGCATGGGGCCAGTATTGGTTGAGTAATGGTACCAGTGGAACTTCTGTCTTACTGTGACCTTGGCTCTTGGAAAGCATCCTACAGTAAATTGGAAGAGTGAGAACAGGCCTGAGAGGGTTATGGAGAGACAACACAGTTATCTTCTAACTCTTAGTGGGCTAGTAAGCCATACTGATCTCACCATGGAGATGCTCATTTCTAGCCCAAGATGCTTTCCTGCTTGAAAACATAAGACAGTCCATGTGAGGAGGGTCCCCCACATAGGCGGGGCTTCCTGGATGCTCTGAGCATCGCTGTGTTGATTACATGTGTGACTCCAGCTCCAGCTCCCAGATCACCCATGGCTGGGGCTCTAAAACTCAGAGCACGTAACAGATTCAGTGGCAAGGTCTGTATATATCCCTTTCAGAGATTACCACATTCTCTCTTCTGCAACAAGATCTCCTGTAGCCTAGGCTGGCTTTGAACTTGCTTATATGGCCAAGACGGGCCTCGAACTCCTGATCCTTCTGCCTCAGCCTACCAAATGCCGAGATTGCCTGTGTGTGACCCCACACCCAGTGCTCGTCTGCTTTTCTCTCTCAAGCAGCATCCCAACCTTTGACTTAGTGCTGGTGCTTTAAAGGTGTGGGAAGGGTGCTCTTTGATTTGCCACAGTGGTCTAGGCTCTCCCATGTTAGCCCGATCTTATGGTCTTTTCTTGATTGAACTTCCCTCCTCTCAGATGACTTCAGCATGCGTCAAGTTGACATAAAGCCATCCAGCACACCACTTCTTAGTTTTCTCAGCTAAGAGACTAAGAATTAAACACAATAGACCTGGGCCATCTGTGTCACAGTTTGAGTACGTGATAAACGAGGCAGCCTGAAGGAGTCTACAGAAGGCAGGAGTCCTGGCGAGGGACGTGGTCATTGAACTCAGTCAAAGAGAGGTTTTTGTCAGGGGGAGTCAGGAGTGGAGGGGTGCTGTGGTAGCTGCACACCAGTCTCTGTGTGTCCCCACCAAGACTCTGCCCTCTAGGTTTGTTTCTTTCACTACAATGAGGCCCTGGGCATGCCAGTGCGCTGGCTCACCCCCCAGTGGTAGCCCTGGGTCAGTGGACAGCCACACAGAGAAGACATGTCGCTGCAAAGCTGTCAGCAGATTTCTAGGGCAAAGGGCCCAGAGCCTGAAGTCACAGTTGACCAGGCTCGGCTACCGTGGCCCTCGGACGTACGACTGCCCAGTGGTGGAGAGAGACAAAGGCCAGTTTGCCGCTGCCTTGGGAAGATGGAAGGCAAGCATTCATTCCAGCCGTCATCTCCAGCACTAAGTGGAGCTTTAGCTGCAGAGAGAGAGAGAGAGGAAGCGCTCGGCCATGGTGAGAGGTGCACAGAGTTACACCTGGTCCCTGCCCAGCTGTCGCCTGGTTGGTCACTGTCTCACTTCTAGTTCTTTTGAGGTGGCCAGAAATCCTTATCGCAGACAAGAAGGTTCCCACGAGGCAGTGTTGGGGGTGGGGGAGAGTGTGATTTCATGGAGTCTCTGTGAGTCTCTGTTATATTTGGAATCCATAGGTTGAGAACAAGGACTGGGGACATTTAGGCTCCTCTTCTGTCTAGAGTGGGACATTGTAAATCTTGACCAAGATGCCTCGCTTTCATCTCTGCACTGGCTATCCTCAAAGAGATCAAGATAGGCTGGGTATCCATACATGGTTAAGCCTATGGACAGAGTTAAGTAGGAATTGGACCCAAGGGACACCCAAGAGAGGAGCCAGTGTTTCTCAGAGCAGATAGCTTCTCAGGCCCTGTTCCTTTCCTTTCTTTTTTTTCTTTTTCTTTTTCTTTTTCTTTTTCTTTTTCTTTTTCTTTTTCTTTTTCTTTTTCTTTTTCTTTTTCTTTTTCTTTTTCTTTTTC
>NC_034602.1:29303667-29312310 GCF_900095145.1 Mus pahari
TTTTCTTTTTCTTTTTCTTTTTCTTTTTCTTTTTCTTTTTCTTTTTCTTTTTCTTTTTCTTTTTCTTTTTCTTTTTCTTTTTCTTTTTCTTTTTCTTTTCCTTTCCCTTTTCCCTTTTCCCTTTTCCCTTTTCTTTTCTTTTCTCTTTTCTTTTCTCTTTCTTTCTTTCTTTCTTTCTTTCTTTCTTTCTTTCTTTCTTTCTTTCTTTCTTTCTTTCTTTCTTTCTTTCTAAGTTTTTGGAGACAGAATTTCTCTGTGTAGCCCTGGCTGTCCTGGAACTTGCTCTGTAGACCAGGATGGCCTCGAACTCAGAAATCTGCCTGCCTTCTGCCCCCCAAGCGCTGGGATTAAAGGCGTGCGCCACCACTGCCCGGCTCAGGCCCTGTTCAAATGACACTGACTGTCCCTCATTTTTTTTTACCTTGTCTGAAGAGACACCTATCACCTGAGGAGTTCCAAGAAGTGTTTGGGATGAGCATCGAGGAGTTTGACCGCCTGGCCCTGTGGAAGAGGAATGACCTCAAGAAGAAAGCCTTGCTGTTCTGACAGCTGCCAACATCTTTACCAGGAGCCTGCTGGGGGGCAGGGCTGAAGGACCCCACCAGCACCCCCATCCGAAGCTCCCTCCTGCCCCTTGCTCTGCTTCTCTGTGTCAGTAGGGCAGGCAGGGTGCCTGCAGGAGGCAGGGTGGGGCCAGGCCCTGAGGAGCATCCAGCAGGCATGGTCCCTTGTGTAGCAAGGATGCTCCCGCCTGTAGTTTAGGGCCAGGTGCCAGCTTGACCCACTCTTTCCCGCCACAACCGGGCATCAGGGCAGTGTTGCAGCCAACTATCCTAGGAGATCAGGACAGAGCAGTCAGCCAGCCCAGCACCTTTCCGGGGCACCTGGTATGCCCACTCCTGTGCTAGGCACCGGGACACAGAGTGTCTGGGGCGTGAGTGAAAGGCTTGTCAGGGGCAGACCCTGGCACGGCAGGATGGTAAGTGTGAGACTTCTCCGAGCATGAGGAGGTGCCAGGCAGCCCGGCAGGCTGAGGCAGGGGAGCCAGGCCAACGTCCGCGAAGCAGTGGGACGGAGGTTTTCTGCAGTTATTGTGGTGGATCTTTTCTGGGGAATGAATGTTGATCTGACAGGGTGCCCCCTCCCCGCCCCCGCTAGTGCTCTGTGTATTGTGCCCCTCTTCCAGATCACCCCCTTAGTTGCCTAAATGATATCTTTCAAGTTACACAGAAGTTTTTATTTTATTAAAAAGTATCGCTTCCTTACACACATGAAGACATATATGCAGAGTTTAGTTTTATGGTCCCCGAGAAGGGGAGCGCCTCCGCCTTACACCCGCCCCGCCCCCCTCCCCCCCCCCCCCCCCCCACCGTGCAGGCCTCTGTGCTTCCAGTCCTCTGCGCTCCTCACAGATAGGAGCCGGTCTGTTTCCCTCCGTCCCTGCTCCTTTGTATGTGTCACACAGACAGCCTCAAAGACACTTGCTCTCTCAGCAGTGCCGTTTGTAAATACACGTGAAATGTATCCATCTCCTTTTCCCTCTGTCATTTTCCCGAGTCGCAAAGAGAAGAGCACCCCCTGATGGCCAAAGCCCTAGAATAAAGGATTCCCCACTGTGGCCTAGTCTCACATCAACCTGACCAGTCTTCCCGGTAAAGACACTCACTGTAGCCCCCCCCCCACCACCACCACATAAAACACGCGTGCCCAGGAAGCATGCTGTCACGTGACAAAGCCACTGAATGCAGCAGCAGAGATGGACAGCTAGAGGCGGTGCCTCCTCCAACCTGGGTGTCCAGAAGTGGGGGCTAACTGGGGTCCTGGTAACGGGTATGGAAGAGCACCCCTGCTGCAGGATGGGTGGACACTGTGGTCCTAGGTGACTCTAGCTGTCCCCTCCTCTGGGTTGCCCTCACTTTCTCATATCCCGGGACATGGAGTCTCATTTTGTGCCGAGGTTCTCACCATCCTGGCTGGGCCGTGGAGGGGAACTTTTGGTACTTAATCTGCTTCCTGCCACTTAGCAGTCTGGACTTGCGCAACTGGAAAACCCCCACCTCCTCACTCACGAGGTGTCATGTCATGTCTGATCCCTGGGACACCTGGGAAAATAAACGGTGACACACTGTAACTTGCAAAAGGACAAAATGTGTTCAAACATGCTTGGTTTTGGAAGCATGGGCAGGATGTGTGCATGGAGCAGGCCAGGCCACCAGGGAAAGACTCTTGCCCCATCCAGAGGTGGCCATGAGGGTTGGAGCCTTGGTTTGGTCAGCCTTAGGGAGTCAACAGCTGGCATCTGCCTACCTGAGGCAGGATGAGGGTGCCCTGTGGTAAAGGCTAAAGGAACCCCCAGTGCACCCCCAGATGTTAGAGAATGCTTTCCAGAGATGCTCAGGATTTGGTCTTGAAAGATGGTCTCATGAACATAACACAGAAGGGCATCCCAGGCTGATGGAACAGTGAGGCTAAGAACAGTCTTGTGTGTTCTGGAAGTTTTGCTGTCTGGAAATGGGCTGGGGAAAGGGCTGAAAAGAAAGAAAGGCCAGCAGAGGTCTTCAGGGAAGGACTGATGGCATCCTGGGTTAAATGTGTGACACTCTCTAACCTTATACCAATAGTTGGCAATTCTGCTGAACTCAATGTTTTCTCCCAAAGCCTAGCTCTGTGCCTGCTGTATAAGTAGCCCCATGGTCTACTGCTACCCAAGCAAGAACCTGGTGCATTCTTGGTTTTTCCCCTCCCTGAGTCTTGGCAATTCCACCATCTGCCTTCCAAGTATCCTCTCTCTCTCCCTGGGCACTGCTATCCCCAGATAAGCAAAGGACAGGAGGTGGCAGTATGACAAAGAATCCTGGGTGCAGGTGCAAGGCTTCCTGTCTTAGGAACTGTGGTCCACACTCACTGCTCAGAGCTCATTCCCAAGTGCCCTATTGTTACCCAACAGGCAAGAGCAAGACTCTCGAACAGCAATCCAGTTGTGCCAAACTGCTAGTAGCCTTGGGCCATGGCTCCAGCCTCAGTGCCCCTGATCATCCTGTCCCTTGCTGGGCAGCTGAATGTCACAGCCCCTATTCTCTGTCTGTCCTGCACACTCTGGGCGGCATAACCTTAACTTGCACACTGGTTTACCTCTCAGGTGAGCCCTGCTCCCCACGTGTCTTCATCATATTCCTGGTATATTTGACAGGGGTGTGTGTGTGTGAATGCACAGGTACATTTGATTATGGAGACCAGAGGTTGACATCAGTGTCTTCCTTGATTAGTCTCCACCTTCTTTTTAAAAATATATTACCATACCTCAGTCTTACACACATGCACATATGTATGCACATGCACACATATACATTTATATAATATGTTCTCTGTTGTCCTATTGTGTCCTCCCCTTCCTGCCAAATCTCAATGTTACCCCATTAAGTCCCCCCTCCTAATTTCAAGTCTTTTTGTTTTGTTTTGTTTTGTTTTTGTTTTTCGAGACAGGGTTTCTCTGTATAGCTCTGGCTGTCCTGGAACTCACTTTGTAGACCAGGCTGGCCTTGAACTCAGAAATCCACCTGCCTCTGCCTCCTGAGTGCTGGGATTAAAGGCGCCTGCCACCATGCTTGGCTCTCAAGTCTTTTTTAATAGAAAAAAATTTTTTTGTGTTATGGGAGACACACATGCTACAGTGCATGTGTGGAGATCACAGGACAACTTGGGCAAGTTGTCTCCTTCCCACATGGCTTCCCTGAGATTGAACTCAGGTCATTGGGCTCAGGGGCAAGTGTTCTTACCAGTTGGACTGTCTTTTTGACTCTAAATCTTTTTGTGTGTGTGCCCTATTGCATTTAATTAATGTTGCTTGCATTACCCTCTATATTGATGGGAGTGTGTGTGTGTGTGTGTGTGTGTGTGTGTGTGTGTGTGTGTGTGGTAGGGCATTAAGAACACCTCCCAATCCAAGCTGGAATTACATGACTTCTCTAAATCAGCCCATGGTGCCATGAGCCTAGGGTGCAGCAGCCACATGTCCAGAGGACTGTATTTCTTACCATTCCTCATCCTATGGCTCTTACATTCTTTCTGCTTTCTCCTCCACAATTTCCCCAGCACCTTAGAAGAGCTGATATTGATGTCCCTTTATGGTTGAGCAGTCACTTAGTCACTTAGTCTTAGTACCTCAAACGGTTTTGAGCCTATGTGTTAATGGTAACCCACCATGAAGATCTCTGATGCACTAATCTATGGGTACAAGCAAAACCATTTGGAAGGTAGCTTGATGTTTTGCACAAAGCAACAGTAGCAGGTTCTCTTAGGGTCTGTGAACTCTCCATCAGAGAGTCTGTGAACACTCCTGACCAGGTGACAGTACCAGACCTGAGTTTTCTACCTTATTTTGGGGGGACAGGGTCTCAATAGGATCTGGGGCTCACTGCTTAGGACACAAGGCTGGCGAGTGAGCACTGGGGATCCTCCTGTCTCTGCCTCCCAGTGCTGGGGTTACAGCATATTGCCATTCCCGGATTTTTTGTGGGTTCTGGGGATGAAACATAGGTCATTTTTGTAGAGCCCCCACCCCTCTGGAGGCTCTTCATTAGTTCACTGACGCATCCCTCTATCTACCTCTAAGTCCACAGGGGGTCGACTTGCGCATCACTAGCCTGACATGCACAACGGCCTTAGAGTATTTGGATGCATCCAACCACATCCTGTGCCCACTCCAAACGGTCACATGGAGTGGTGCTCCTAGACCAGCATGGTCCCCATTGTGTGATGATGGTGGTATTCTAGAGCCATGCTATCGGCCCTGTTACCTACCAAGATGAAATATGACCACTGTGACTGAGATTAAGTGTCAGTAAGCTAAGTAGCCATGTGTAGCTTGTGGCTGGGCACTCCAAAGGATTGAGGGTTGTTATTACCCTTGCTTGGGACAGGGCTTCTGCCGTTCATTCCTGTTCAGCAGGAAGCGTTTGTAATGCTGGTCCTTGAACAGCATCCATAGTGCACCTGCCATCAGTGACATCTGCCAGCTGAACTCTGGGTCCCTGCATCCATAGGATGCTCTAACAATGCAGCCAGACCTGATGATACATGCCTGTGAGGCCAGGCAGCAAGATCAGAAAGAAGGCCAGCTGGGGCTCTACAAGCCCCCATCTTCCACTAAAGGCTAAGCAAAAGAATACCAACACCTGCTCCACAACAGTCGGCAGACCAGAATCCCATGACCTCTGCTTACAAGGAGGCATAGAGGACTTCCTCCCCACTAGCAAAAATCCATCACCATCCCAGGCCCCGTAGGAGATATTTACCGGATGTTCCAGGACCAGTGGCAACTCCAGGGGGGTTTCCTTTGTCATATGATTCTTTAAGTCCTGAGATGAGCCAGATCCAAAGGACGTCAAGCATCTCTGAGGCCTACAGTCGTGCCTCTGTCCAGCAGATAGCCTCTTGGTCTTGACCCAAGCCTCATCCTTCCTGCCTCCTCCCAAGGCTGCTGACCCTATACCAATCCCAATGTTTCGGCCTCTGGGAGCTGCTCTGGCCCAGCCCTGTTCCCAGCTTGGGTCAGCTCTCTGTCCCTTTCAGGCTCCTTGACTACCTCTTCAGAGGTAAAGAAAGCCAGATCAAACTCACACAGGGTCACACAAATTATATCAGTTGTGGATCCTTCCAGAAGCTAGGCCTCCCCCCACCCCACAAAGCAGACAGAATTTTGGGGCTAGGCAATCTATTCTCCTGTTCTGTTCAAGGGCTAAGTGGGGTTGCATGGTTCAGTCACAGCTGGGAGGCCTGTTTCCAGCACAAAGCCACCTCTGACCAAAGGAGCCGGAGGTTTGTGTTTCCCTGAGCACTCGTGGCTGAGCTGGGCTTCAGGGAAGACAATGGCTACCTCCTCTCCTTCTTGAGCCGAAGACCTGCGAATGCCCCTCAGCATGAGTGTAAGTGTGGGTGTGGGGGGGTCAGAGGTCAACCTTGGATGTCATTACTTGATTTATTTATTTATTTATTTATTTTTTGCTGCATTTATGTCTGTGCAGCATGTGTGGGTCTGGTGCCTTTGTTGGGTCAGAAGAGGCATTGATCACACGGAACTGGAGTTACAGACTCTTATGAGCTGCTGTGTAGGCACTGGGAAGCAAACCTGGGTCTTCTGTAAGAGCCAGCAGCCAGTGTCCTTAACCGCTGTACCATCTCTCTGCAGCCTTGCCATTTCCTCGTTGTGGAGATACGGTCTCTCATTTTCCTGTGGCTCACTGGCTAGGCTAGGTTGGCTGGTGAGCGCTGGGATCTTCATGCTTCTGCTTTCTCCGTGTTGGGATTACAAGTAAGGTATAGCTCATAAAGGGCTCTATAGACCATGTGGTATTACTGTGGGGAAAGCTTTTTAAAATGTGTGCATCTGTGCAGATGCTCATGGAGGCCAGAAGGGGGCGTTGGATCCCTTGAAGTGGGAGCATCGGATCTCAACCCCTTTGTGGGCCACATGTTAGAAATTCTGCATATAAAATATGCACGTCACAATTCATAACCATACAAAAATTACAATTATGATATAACAAAATAATTTTATGGTTGGGGGGTCACCACAACATGAGGAAGTGTATTAAAGGGTCGCAGCATTAGGAAGATTGAGAACCACGGAGATGGAGTTACAGGTGTTTTGTAAGCTACCTCAGCTGAACTCGGAACTCTGATCCTTTGATAGAACGGTAAGCATTCTTAATGACTGAGCCATCTCTTCAGCCCCTGGGGGAATCATTAAACTCTAAAAAATGGAAGTGGAACTGTATAAATGAACACAGCGTACACATATTTCTTGAATTAAACAAACAACCATTTGTTGCATTGTTCCTGGGAGCAATGAAGCATGACGTCATGGTTTTGCCAGCATTCACAGGACTCCTGTTGGATTTGGGGGGTGTGTCATGTGAAATGTAATTAAAGAAAGACAATATGCACATTGCATTGGAATTTGAAAAGAATCAGAAACTTCAAGGCTATCTTCCAGAAACTAAGCTGGAAGGGTCTGGTGGTTAAGAACACTGGCTGCTCTTCCAGAGGTCCTGAGTTCAATTCCCAGCAACCACATGGTGACTCACAGCCATCTGTAATGGGATCCGATGCCTTCTTCTGTCATGCAGGTATACATGAAAACACAGCACTTATATACATAAATTAATAAGTCTTAAGGAAAAAGGAGAGAAACTAAGCTGTGCGTGGTGGCTCACACCTCTGTCATCTCTAATCCTGCCTCTTGGGAGGCTGGGGCAGAAGGATTGGGAATTCAGGGTCACCCCTGGTAAGTTCAGAGTTCAAAGCCAGTTTGGTAACCTGTTTCAAAAAAAAGAAAAAAAAGAGAAGAGAAGAAAAGAAGAGAAGAGAAGAGAAAAGAAAGAAAAGAAAAGAAAAGAAAAGAAAAGAGAAAAGAAAAGAAAAGAAAAAAGAAAAGGAAAGAAAAGAAAAGAAAAGAAATTGTTTTGGTCAGACCCAGCATACAAGAGACTGAGGCAGGAGGATGAGCCATTATTTACTTCCCTTCTCCTCTCTATAAACATGTGCTTGCATGTAAACACACATGCACATGTATACACACATGTACATGTACCTGCCCACGCGCGCGCGCGCGCACACACACACACACACACACACACACATCAGGCACCCAATCGATCTAATAGCATTACAGCTTGGAGGAGTTCATGGGACTCAAGCTGGGGCTGTGGAGCTCTAGGCCCTGCCCTCCGTTTCTGACACTCTCTTCTTCTCTACCTTTCCTACAAGGGTCAAAGTCACCAAACAGACTGATTCATGTGCTGTGGCTATCGTTTGGGGTGGGTGTTGGGGGAAACAGCACAAGCAAACTACTAGTTAGTTAGTATCCAGAAGCATAGCTCACCCACCAATGCAGATCAACCTTGGCCAAACGGGTGTGAGGCAGAGGAAGGATGGAAGTAACTGTGGTCCTCAGAGAAGCCGAGGCGCATGCGGGGGATGAGCCTCAGAGGTCTTCCGGTCCCTTGCTCAGGTTCTCAAGGAAGAAGCCTGAGTATGAAGGAGGAGGTGACCTCACCTCAGAGCCAGGAAAGAGATTAATGTCCTCCTCCCTCAGTGTAGCACTGACCCAGAGTCTGCAGAGGGCTCAAAGATAAATAAGTAAAGGTATGTTTCATGAGCTGTGATTCATTTTAGAAGAAAATATCTGCAATTATGTTTGGAGCCTGGGGCACTGTCCAATCCACATTTGATTGCTGTGGAGCGAGATGGCCAGAAATCTATGCAGATGCCAACAGGGTCTGCCATCTTAGAAAAAGCCAATTCTACAACTTGGTTTGAATTGCTTGAGCTTCAGATAAAATAGCGCATGATGCTCTGGAGGACTCTTTTATAGCCAATCCCTTTCAACTCCAGCCAGAACCAGTTACCCCCAACGCTCCCTGGACCCGTCTGCTCATACGAAACGGGCCTGAGGCCACTGGAGGACAGCTTGGGATGACAGCATGACAGGGTAACACAGGTTGGAGTGACTGGCCTTTAGACATTTCTGTTCTTCAAATGTTCCAGGCCATAACAGTCATCTCTCCCGTCCTCGTGCCACCTGCCTTCCCCTCCCCTCTTCCTTGACTTCCTTTATTTCCCCCCTTCCCTGGCTTTGCTTTC